>NC_037353.1:25834345-26134345 GCF_002263795.3 Bos taurus | reverse complement strand
CTGGCCACTATTTTAGATGGCTGGATGGCATCACTGACTCGATGGATGTGAGTCGGAGTGAACTCCGGGAGTTGGTGATGGACAGGGAGGCCTGGCGTGCTGCGATTCATGGGGTTGCAAAGAGTCGGACACGACTGAGCGACTGAACTCAACTGAACTGAAAGTAAAAATACTGAGATGGTGAGTAACTTGTGTGAGACGTTAGAAGATCCATCCACTGGAAGAGTTGAGACTGGATTCTAGTCCCTTGTTACTCAAAGATGAGTGCTGGGACCAGCAAAGACAACAATGTGTGGGAGTTTGTTGAAATAAAGAAGTTCAGTGCCACTGCAGATCGCCTAAATTAGGAGCTGCGTTTTAACAAGATCCCCAGGTGATTCATAGCACATAAAATTGTAAAAACACTGTCTTCAACCACCAATCTGCTTTCCAAATCTGTACTTGGTCACCGAAGTGGCAAAGTAAAGGGGAATGACAACAAATCACGGAAATTTTTTTTTTTCAAGCATCTGAGGAAGTAATAAGTAACAAAAAGAGAAATATACATAATTTGACAATTACAGAAAGTGCGCCTTGAGCTTCTTATTCCAGGGGTTCCCAGGATGGGACTTTGACTTTTCATTCCATTTCCATCATTGGTCCACAAGAGCGTCAGCTCATCTCTCACTAAAGAGAACCATAATATCTGCATACCACTTGTGTTAACTTATTTCCATCAGGGTCTGGAAAATATGGTGGCATCTCTTTCCAGAAGAGAAGACCTGACTAAAATAATAGCTATGATATTTCAGAGGCAAACAGCAAAAGGCATTGAAATCTGGGTAATCAGAAATCTCTTCTATGTTCAAAAAAGCTAGGCTCAGCTAAAGAACCCCTCAACTTTCTTCAGAAGCCACCTGCTGTAAACAGACTCTATGTTCTTTCTTGCTTCACTAGCAATGCTCCTCTGATCCCAACTTAGTGAACAGTGAAATAGGAAGGCGGTGAGCGGGGTTCCTTCAGGTAAATTACTTACCCAGTACTGTTAAAGTAGCTTTGACCAAGGCTGCAGTCCTTAGATGGAGACGCTGGATTGTACCAGAAAGCAGGGACACACTGACTCTCTCCGTGTCTCTCATAGCCATAGTCACTGTCCAGAAAATAAACATTGAATACTGCTGTAGATGCACAAATGTGAAAATATCCACAAACACATATAAACACAAATATATCTCTCTAACCATCCCCAAAGCCAAACACATTCTTTAAATATTCCCAGTAGGGGCAAAATTCATGCTTTGAAAATAGATTTTCAGACTCAGTCATTTGGAGTCCAGTGTACAGAAGACATGCTGCTGCTGCTGCTGCTGCTGCTAAGTTGCTTCAGTCATGTCTGACTCTGTGGGACCCCATAGATGGAAGCCCACCAGGCTTCCCGGTCCCTGGGATTCTCCAGGCAAGAATACTGGAGTGGGTTGCCATTTCCTTCTCCAACGCATGAAAGTGAAAAGTCAAAGTGAAGTTGTTCAGTCGTGCCCGACTCTTAGCGACCCCATGGACTGGAGCCTACCAGGCTCCTCTGTCCGTGGGATCCTCCAGGCAAGAGTTCTGCAGTGGGGTGCCATTGCCTTCTCCAGACATAGTAGATTAGGAAATGGAGAGTCCAGGTTTAAAAAGGTGTGAATGCGTAAGGCACACTAGGTTGGGTGGATGTGAGGGATGTCATAAGCTTAAAAGCTTATTTTGGGTCACAGTGGATTTACTGAAATAAATGGATGACAATCAAGAAGATGATTTTAAAAGTAAAGATTTATTTATGTGATATGGTCCCACACTTTATTCCAAAATGGATTTCATTGATTTTATCTTCATATTTTTTGAAATTCTCTCTCAAACACATATACACATTTGCATTCACTTTCAAACTTTCCCCAACTATTTATAACACAAGCCCCGTTTCCTTTAGGAAACAAATAAAAAACCCACAAAAGTTAAACCGTAGCTCTTCTCCATGTTTTTGTAAAAGCCGAGCCATAATAAAATGAAGAAAGGTCAGGTATGATCCCCTTCCTCTTCCCTCAGCACTCCAAAATGAGGGAGTCAAAGACCAGTGTGTGGTGTGAGAAGAGGGCTCCCATTGGAAATGTAAATGGTGTTGCCTTACTTCTTGAGGTTTTATAAAATGCCAAGAATTGTAAATGCCAAGGTAGAAAAAGAATAAGAAAGTAGGCATTATTGCTACAACCAACTCCAGGTCATTGAAGGTGGCTTCACTTGGCAGAAGTCATGTCTTTCTAAGTCAAGCATCCAAGGGTTTCCTGAAACCCAAAGACAAGGCAGACAATCTGGACCTTTGAATATCGATTCACTGAGTGTTAATGAAACATGCAACAATAGGAAATTAACTCTTTCCTGACTCACTCCCCCTTTCTTTTTCTATTCCCATATTTTTTGAGACATGATTTAATTAAAGATCAGTGAAAATAGAGGCAAATTGTCTATGTGGGCACCTGGGATAGGAATGAAAGGAAGAGAGGAAGAAAAGTTTAATTCTGCATTTATTTATTATTCAGTATGTGCCCTGTCCTGTGAAAGAAGAGCCATCATTCCTATTCTCAAGGGGTTTTCAGTCTTTTGGAGAGAGGAAGACTCCATGCCTCCAATCCAACAAAAGGGCAGGAATACAGTCTGAAGCAGAGTACAATGTAACACAGTATGAAGCAGTACAGTTTAGAAGTACCAATTGACTGATGAGATTACATAAATATCTGCTGGATTTGATCCCACCCTACTTCTCACCACCTTCCTCCAAACCAAACTCAGACCAATCTTTCGACCTTCTTTGTCTTTGTATGTGGTATCTCCCTGGAGCTTTTGAAGCACTCTACCCTTTTCTGTATTAGGCAGTTTCCTAAACATCCTTCAATAGCTATGCCTGATGAAGCCATCCTTGCTTTCCAAAACCAAATCTTGGTGGCTCTACCATTTGGAGAAACGTTGAGGCTAAAAAAGGGCAGTTACTTCTGTTGTTTTAGTTCAGCAATATTAGGCTCTAGAATAAGACACTGCAGGTCTTGAATAAATATTTAGTGGGTAAATGGTACTCTCACTGCATTTTTAAATAATCACACTAATTATCCCATTGCATTGGTCTATTTCTGCAGGGAGACTGTGAGCCTATGGTTAACTTCCCAGTGTGTACCACAAAGCATCCAGGAGCTCAAAACATGTCTGTGGAGTGAGTATGAGCTCGAGTCATTGCAGATGGCTACACAAAAAGGTGAAGCGCAAGACCAGCTTCAATAGGCGAGTTTAAATGAAACTGGAAGAAAAGGAGAATGGGACATGTTTGTCAAGGTAATCTTTTGCCATGCCTCCCAATTAATGATTGAAGATCTGCCCCCTGAGAGTTCGTATGGACTTAGTATTGTGCCAGCTGCTAACAGCCCATGAGAGCCTACTTAAAATTCCAGGAACTTTGTGAGTTAGTTAAGGTTGTTAAACATAGTTTAAATAATGATTTAAATTTTATACAAAATTGTACTTATATTCAAAAGATAATACCTAAAACACAGAAATTCCCCCATTATTTTGCTGCATTTATTATTACTATATGCAATAAATACTACATATAAGATGTCATGATATAATCATTATATGCTCTTGAAATCATTTATGTCTGTGTACCTGTGTATGGTAGAAATACATGTTGTGTTTCCTAATTCTTCGTTCAGTGATGTCACGTTGGCAGCATGAAATCATATATCATGAGGATATTTATAGCAATCCCCAATCACTACTAATAAGGGTTTATTGACTTCTTTGTTCCCGAGAAAATTGAAAGTTGCCCAGTTGTGTCCAACTTTTTGCGACTCCATGGACTACACAGTCCATGGAATTCTCCAGGCCGGAATACTGGAGTGGGTAGCCTCTCCCTTCTTCAGGGGATCTCCCCAACCCAGGGATCAAACCCAAGTCTTCCTCACTGCAGGTGGATTCTTTACCAGCTGAGCCACAAGGGAAGCCCAAGAATACTGGAGTGGGTAGCCTATCCCTTCTCCAGAGGACCTTCCCGACCCAGGAATCGAACAGGGGTCTCCTGCATTGTAGGTGACTTCTTTACCAACTGAGCTATCAGGGAAGCCCAGAGAGCCAGTAGTTAAATATTTTCCAGCACAGTACTGAATATCTGATTTCAAAGTATTATTTACCTGTAGAAGGATTTGGGCTGTGATGGGCCTGCACTACTACAAAATCCCCTGATAGCTTTATGTGGTAAATCTATTGAATGTCCTGTTCAGCCCAGAAATATTTGTAATTTTCGAAGGAAGGGTGCTCTCCTAAGCAGCTTTATGAGGGAGAGAAATGTCATATGCTCCTTGCTCAGTGTAACCATCTTTAGCAGTAATGTTCAGTTCTGCTACCTGTTAGTGATGCAGTAATTAAAGAAGGCGCATCAGCCATGCTGCTTTGCCCCAAAGAGAAAAAGCACCACATTAATATTTAATAACATTAATGGAAACATCACTAGCTGCCCCCAAGCTGTGGCTTTCTTCATTACCTTCTGCTAAATGTATACTATTGAATAAAATCTTTCATCCTATCCAAGTCCCCTCCCAGCTCTGAAGTTTTTATGATTTCAGCAAATAAGCAGGGCCAGCTGCTGCTCCAGCTTCCTAGGGAAACGTGTTTTTCTCTTGAATTGTGACATTTGGAGAGAATGTGCCAGAAAGTTCGATTCGCCTCAGGAAAGGAAGCTGCCACAGCTTCTGCAAACACACATGTAGTTTTCTTTAAGAAGTAAGTCACCTCTGTGTCTTCTTTGACTGTAAATGGGTTGAGAACTTCTAAAAGTTTAGGGGAAAATTGTCCATTTCCAGGGGCGTGTGTGTCCTCAAAATCCCACCCAGAGAGAAGCCTCAAACAATCCAGAGAGGGGACAGATAAGGAAAGGCTCAGAAATCAAACAGTTTCTGCATGTCAGAAAAGGGACACTAGTATTACTGGGACCCAATCCCCTCAGTTCACAGAATGGAAAGGAGAAGAAAAAGAGAAAAAATGACTTGCTAAAGATTGTACACAGCTGTTGGGATGTCAATCAAAGGTGATAACTGAGACTCCTGACCCCTGGCTTGGCATTAGTATAAGCCCATGAAATAGGCATTTAATTATCAGTTCAGTTCAGTCTCTCAGTCATGTCTGACTCTTTGCGACCCCGTGGACTGCAGCATGCCAGGCTTCCCTGTCCATCATCAACTCCCAGAGCTTGCTCAGACTCATGTCCATCGAGTTGATGATGCCATCCAGCCATCTCATTTCCTGTCATCCCCTTCTCCTCCTGCCTTCAATCTTTCCCAGCATCAGGGTCTTTTCCAATGAGTCAATTCTTCACATCAGGTGGCCAAAGTATTGGAGTTTCAGCTTCAGCATCAGTCCTTCCAATGAATATTCAGGACTGATTTCCTTTACGATGGACTGGTTGGATATCCTTACTGTTCAAGGGACTCTCAAAAATCTTATCCAACACCACAGTTCAAAAGCATCAATTCTTCAGCACTCAGTTTTCTTTATGGTCCAACTGTCACACCCATACATGACTACTGGAAAAACCATAGCTTTGACTATATGGACCTTTGTCAGTAAAATAATGTCTCTGATTTTTAATATGCTATCTAGGTTGGTCATAGCTTTTCTCCCAGGGAGCAAGTACCTTTTAATTTCATGGCTGCAGTCACTATCTGCAGTGATTTTGGAGCCCAAGAAAATAGTCTGTCACTGTTACCATTGTTTCCCCATCTGTTTGCCATCAAGTGATGGGACTGGATGCTATGATCTTAGTTTTTTGAATGCTGAGTTTTAAGCCAGCTTTGAGGCCGATGTCATTCTGAGCCCCTTGGAGCTGGCCAAGAAGTCATGGTCTCTGCTGGCCCAGGGGTAGGGAGTATCCTACTCTCAGACCATGCACAGTCCCATCAAGACTCACTGATCCCCAGTTCTTCCAGTCTCCCATTTTGGATTTAAGGCTCTAGGATGAGTATTTCACAAATGTCTCTGTCTCATTTTAGGAGACAATAGAGTGTGGTTGATTTGGGGTCAGATAGAGGTTTTTAGCAGACACAGCATGAACACTCAGCAAAGAGAAGCAATCACAACAAAAACAATGGACTAATAAACAAATCATTTTGTAATGCATAAGCCTAAATACAGCCATAGAAATAGAAAGATAATTATATCCCAACCATTTTCATAAATGGTTTGAAAAACCAAACAATCATGGCTCAAGTATTTCTCCTAATCTAACACCAAGCTACCTATCTGCCCTTACCCCTCTATGCATCAACAGCCTTCATGTAACTGCTTTCTTAGATACGCTGCTCATTTTCCTCATACTTACTTAGCAGCAAGTCTACATAGCTCTATCACCACCTCCTACAGGAAGCCTTCCATCATTACTCCAGTCTTTGGTGGGCTCTTTGTTCTGAATACTCCCAATACTTTCAGGTAGGACCAATGTTGTCCTAAAGAACTTTCTGTCTGTGCTATCCAATATGGTAACCACTAGCCACATGTGACCATTAAGCACCCAATACATGGCTAACTGAAGAAATGAATACTTCGCTGTTTTTAATCTTAATGCAAATAACCACAGGTGGCTAGTGGATACTATACTGTACAGCATAGGTCTGGATCATGAAATTCAACACCCAATTATACTCTTTATTATTTGCTGTCATGCTTTTTTGCATCCAATAACTCTGCTTTATATATCTTTGATTTTTCTACAATGTGCTATCTACAGAAAAAATACAATTGATTGGACTCTATATGCAGAATAACAAGGTTGAGTAGATTTCAGACATGACTGAATTTATGTACAATGGCATATCCAAGACTCTTCCCCTCACTCGTCTACATTTCCACTTGATAAGTGCACTCTGTGGATCTGGAACCTTCTGGGCATGGAAGATAAACACTAAGACATACTGAGACTTAGGACTCTGGAGTCAGACTATTATAATTTTGAGTAAATATATTAACATTTTTTTGTATCTCCATCTCTTCACCTATAAAATGTCTAAAATAACAGCCTCTCCTTCTGGTTGAGAAATTAAGTGAGATTATCCATCTAAAAATCTTGGCACATAGTAGATGCTCAGCAAAACTTCTGCTGTGAGAGTGGTTGGATGAATGAGTAATAAAAGAGAATAGTGAGGCATAATTTCTAGCCCACACGGGTTTCTCACTGAACAAATGCACTTGGACCTCCCAGGGGTCAACTACCTCCTAGGAGACTCCGTAAGACTTGAGAGGAGACCTCTTACTCTCTGTTTTCTGACTACCCACTAGTCTGCTTACTTCTCAGGGAGGATTTGCCCCTGGCCCCTCACCAGTACCACGATGGAGGATGCTTCAGAGTGGTTCTCTACAGTAAACCTGAGGCTGGGGGATTTATGAGGCTATTAAGTAGAAACATCCATATTTATGTAAACTGCATACTTATTACTGATACCCACTCTGCATAGAAGTGAGAGTAGCAAAAGTCAATGAAAAGTGAAAGCATTAGTCACTCAGTCATGTCTGACTCTTTGCTATCCCAGGGACTGTAGCCTTCCAGGCTCCCCTGTCCATGGAATTTCCCAGGCAAGAATACTGGAATGGGTAGTCATTTCCTTCTCCAGGGGATCTTCCTAACCCAGGGATTGAACCCAGGTAATGGTTCCCTACAAATAACTGCATCTGAGAATCTATAAAGCCTTTCTTCTTCAAGTAGAGAAGGGATACAAGTGGAAAATACCTTTGCTTTGTGAATCCAGGCTGCACTCCTTAACTTTTTCACCAGAATCAAGGCATTCTCCATCCTTGGCATCCATTGGCATCCTCCCAAGTCTCCACTCCCTGCTGTCTCTCAGATTTAAAAGTTGCCTGGACCAGTCCAGTGAACATTACCTGATCTGATTTAGGGAAACAGCTAGGTAGAATGTGCATAAAGGCTTATGCTAACCAAGTTGGGCTTTTCATATTTTTTAGCTAACAATTCCTGGTAGGAAGGAGGCTTGAGAAGGAAGCAGGACTATGAAACTATTGCCATACATGGATTTTCCAGCACAATCATTAATGACAAACTATTTTTGATGGAAAAACTGTATTTATGACTAACACTTATGCTTACTGAAGTTGACTTGAAAAGAAAAAATAAATATTCAGCCCCTTGTCCAAGACGTCATCATAACAGCAAAAAACCCCAGAAATTTCAGAAAGCAAACTCTCTTTGCCATATTCAAAAGTGGTGCCTAAATACTTTATTAGGTCACATGATTTTTTTTTTTTTTTTTGCTTTTTCTCTTAGATTATGACAACTAAGCCAGCCTGAAGTCTTGTGTGTTTGTTTGTCTTATCTCAGACTCAAGTTCTTCTACTTTTCTTTTTAATATAAGGTGTGATCCCATTGTTCATTGCAGCACTATTTATAATAGCTAGAACATGGAAGCGACCTAGATGTCCATCTACAGATGAATGATAAAGAAGTTGTGATACATATACACAATGGAATATTATTCAGCCTTAAAAAGAAACACATTTGAGTCAGTTCTGATGATGTGGATGAACCTAGAACCTATTATACAGAGCGAAGTGAGTCAGAAAGATAAAGATAAATATCATATTCTAACACATATATATGAAATCTAGAAGAATGGTACTGAAGAACTTATTTACAGGGCAGCAGTGGAGAAACAAACATAGAGAATAGACTCATGGACACGGGGAGAAGGGAGGAGAGGGTGAGATATGGAAAGAGTAACATGGAAACTTACATTACCATATATAAAATAGATAGCCAATGGGAATTTGCTGTATGGCTCAGGAAACTCAAACAGGGACTCTCTATCAACCTAGAGGGGTGGGATGGGAGGGAGGTTCAAAAGGGAGAGGATATATGTATACCTATGGCTGATTCATGTTGAGGTTTGACAGAAAACAACAAAATTCTGTAAAGCAATTATCCTTCAATAAAAAAAAATTTTTTTTAATGAGGCATGATTGGCTATAGAAAGGCAAATGTATAATATCTTATATATCTCCTCTTAGAATTCTATAAAGTCTTCTTGAATGCCATATACTTATTACAATTCTAATTATTGTTGTTTAGTTGCTAAGTCAAGTCTGACTCTTTTGCAACTCCATGGGCTTTACAATTCTGGTACCAATGGCCTAAACTATTCAATTTGGCATTGGTTTAGAGTTAATGGCACATTCTATATTAAACCTCATCACCAGGAGTTAACCTAAATCATTTGAGGATGAGTTTCAATTTTAGAATAATCAAATTTGGGGACTCTTTCTTTTGAAAAATAAAGTAAATCTAAAATAACAAAGACTTGTTTGATTTCTTGAGAAATGGCATAATATAGAGAAGAGAATGTGGAATTTGGCTAGATTTGCTTTTGCTCCTCATCTCTTTCTCTCCCAGATTATGTGATCACAGTCAAGTAATTTATATTCCAGATGCTAATTTTCTTCTCATTAAAATATCATAGTAATGACACTGACATTACAGCGTGTTAGGTCCAGGTGGTTCTTGCACTGGCAAACTGAGAACCATAGAGCAGGGCTCCCTTCCTCCACTTCTTCACTTATAGATGCATTTTGACAGCAGTTTCCAAAGAAGCATTTAGAAATAGTTTAAGCAAAGCCATCACCACTGATACAAATGGATAACACTCAAAGGTACAACTCTGAACATAGTGCTTATATGGATATATGAGCTCTAGTTTACTTGCTAAAAATACCATGGGGACCACTTAACCCTGGGGTATAAGACTAAGAATAACCACAACAGCAAAAGCTATGTACACCATTAGGATAAATTCCTTATTCACATTAACGATGAATATGAATTCATTTATTCCTCCCTAGGACCCAATGAGATACATGTTATTCATTTGCAGTTTATAGCCCAGGATGTGAAGTTGTAGAGATCAAAAAATTTCCTAAGGTCAGAAATTGAGCATCAGAGCTGGGATATTTTTTTTTCCAGACTAGTAAATATTAAAGTAATTGCTGAAGGAAAAATATTTATGTTACAATTCTTCCTTCAACTGTGAGGTTTCCCCCAAATGGGTGAGGGTCTAACAACTCAGAGAGACACAGGAGAAAATGTGGCATGACATACAGAAAGATGTGGAGTCAGTCTGCAGAAGGACACAAGAAAGGCTGACGTTGACATTCTGAATACTCAGGATGACATCAATATGTCATGTACCATAAATCTGAGTGGGCCACTGTATATACTGCTATGACTATTCTTCTGGATTATGGTGAATAATTAAAATTATTCTTCCCAAGTATGAAAATAGCCTTTGTTTCCAAAGGGTCAAAAATACCACAGATAGGATCCTGCCATTCAAATTAAATTCAACTTAGCACAGTCCATTCAGATGATTCTTCCTGAAGCCAAGCTTTTCAAGGCAGGGATGAAGAGCAGGTTGGGAGCAGTCATGATTGTCTACTTTGCTTGCTATTACCAGTATAGTCCTGGTAGAAAGCAGGAAATGAAAGATGGATTCCCAAACATAATCAAGAAACAAGCTGGATGAAATGAGAATGAAGGACATGAGGCTGTTGGGCAGGGGCAGCTGTTCTGTGCCTATATGGACTAATTTAGCTATTAGACACCATTTAGTGGTAAAGAATCCACCCACAATGCAAGAGATACAGGTCTGATCCCTGGGTTGGGAAGATCCCCTGGAGTAGGGAATGGCAACCCACTCCAGTATTCTTGCCTGGGAAATCCCATGGACAGAGGAGTCAGGTGGGCCACCGTCAATGGGATCACAGAGAGTCAGATACAACTTAGTAACCAAACAACAACAATAACAAAACCCTAATGCACCTCTGTCATAGTCCTGCCCCTTCCATGTTTATAGGCTGTTACCCGAGCCCTTAGATTTGTCTTTTAACCTATAATTAATATAATGAAAATATATAAACTGAACTTCAGCTTTTGAATATGACACAGAGAAAGAATTCATCCAATTGGGATGAGCATGGAATCACTCTGCAATTACTAATGAGATCACTCATTCCCACGTTTGGGAAGGTTTTTGCCTCTCCTAAAAGAAACAACATTCAGAAACACTGTACAACTGTTTTGTCCTTACACTGGGGAGGCACTAAGCATACAAAAATAAAGAAAGTCAAAAATTCCTGCACTCACAGCACTTACATTCTACTTGGGAAAGACAGGCAAATTATAAAGCAATCAAAAAACACAATCTCTCTATTTGTGATTAATACTAAGATGACAATTGAACAGGGTGATATGCCTGAGACTGCCAGGGTAGGGGTGAGGTTAGATGGTCTCAGAAGCATTTCTGAGCTGCGGTTTTTGCTGAAGTATGAGTGCTCCAACAGTGCCAGTCATACTGAGATTTGAAAGAAATATCTGTTCTTGCTGTTTCCTTTGCTTGGAATGAGTCTGGGTTAATTAAGGTGCAGGAGATAGTGGTATGGCTGCAAAACGGTGAATGAAGAGGGAATAGTAAGAAGTTAAGGAACAGTGCTAGTGGGTCAATCATCTGCAGTGGAGCAAAGAAAGAAGGTTATATTATATTTTAAGGGAGCAGGAAAGCCACTGGAGTATTTAAAGCATAGGAATGATAAGATCTGACTTGGGTTTTTAAAATATAATTTTATTTCTTCTAAGGATGGATGGTGCTGGAGAAGGTTCTTGAGAGTCCACTGAACAGCAAGGAGATCAAACTAGTCAATCCTAAAGGAAATCAACCCTGAATATTCACTGGAAGGACTGACGCTGATGCTGAAGTTCCAATACTTTGGCCACCTGATGCAAAGAGCCAACTAATTGGAAAAGGCTGATGCTGGGAAAGATTGAAGGCAGGAGAAGGGGGTGAAAGAGGATGAGATGGTTGGATGGCATCACTGACTCAATGGACATGAGTTTGAGCAAATTCCAGGAGATAGTGAAAGACAGGGGAGCCTGCTGTGCTGCAGTCCATGGATTCACAAAGAATTGGATATGACTTAGTGACTGAACAACAAGGATGGATTTCAAGGTGACCCGAATGGACATAGAGAGTGAATTAGTAAATGGTTGAGGTGATCCAGATGCCATGGACATGGGTAGCGGTGCTTTGTGTTGGAATGTGTTTTGGAAATAGAGACGTGCAGGGACTTCTGGAGGGCCTGCACCTGAGGGTAAAGGGAAAAATTAAGCTCTCTTGGGATTTGGACTGAATGGATGTCTATGTGTTTTACTGAATTTGGAAAACCTGGTCTGGGTTGGGGGGCTCAAGAGAAGCTGAAAAACTGCTTCTAATAGTGGGCATTCAGGAAGAACTCTGCTTGGCAACATAAACTTTGAAATCCCTGTTACCAATTCAAGGGAAGATGGATGCTGAGTAAACAGATGGACACAAATGTCTTCATCTAAGAGGAGAGACAGGCTGGAGCTGGAGGGAAATATTTGGAAATTTGTGAGTCATTGGCTAAGAGATGAGATCCAAACTCATTCTCTCTGGCTGTCATTAGAGGGAGGAAAAAAGAAATGGTGATAAGAGAATTCATTGGAAAGAGCACAGTTTGAGCTCACATGTGTGGAGGTGACTGCCCATGGTGGCAGCTCTCTAAGCTCTCCATGCCCAGCCCCTCCTCTTGGGGACTTTCCAGGACAGCTGCTAACTGAAGACGAGAAGTCCCCTTGGACACACCACTCTGGTAGGACAATGATCTTCCCTGTGAAAAGCTTCCCCCTCCTCCTTCTGGGGCTGTAGACATCCCATCTGGCCAGGACCTTAGGCAGCCAGGCTGGCAGGCCAGCTGAGTCATGCCTACCTCCTCAACTTCTTCTTCACTCTCATCCCCCAAACTAGTCAGTGTCCAGCTGGAACTGCTGATGAGACATAAAGAGACTCACCATTCAAAGTCCCAGTCAGCACAGACACAGGGTTCTGAGACCACTGTCCCTGAGGAGTCTCGGCCCAGGGCACACTGAGCTCCTGGCTTGCGTTTCTTGAATATTTTCCTTTCTCCCATGACGCAAGGCTCCCCCTTAGGAAGAAAGTCCACAGTGAGAGAGACAGAAAAACACAAAAGACAGTGAAATAAGCCAGCATTAGTCTTTGCATTCTCTTTTGGTCACTTTATGTAGAAATTTCCCTCCTAGGAACCATTCAGGAGTATTCAAGTTTAAAAGACTGATCTTTTACTACCAGGCAAGAGGAACACTGTGGGAGACTGGCCTATTACTGTCCCTCCACCCAACCTGGCCAGTGATGTCTGCTTCTCCACCTCTACAGAGAATGCAAACATTCCAGTCATCCCCACAGACCACTTGGCAATTGCCTCAATTGCCATAAATTCCAGTGGAAAGTAATCCACTGTTGGCATCTTTTTCACATCATCTTCAGAGCGAAACTGAAGTGGACTCGATATGTTCCCTCTCTATGATAAACAACCATGCCCGAGTCCTTATTCCTAGTCAAGAACAAAAAGAGAAGAAATTGGTACGAATTATAAGGACTCAATGGTTCTGAAGACAAAAGAATTCTGCCTGTGTTGACTAGCACTAAATATTTGCCTTGCGAGAGTCCCTCACCCTCCGCTTTCTTTGTTGTCCTGTTCCCAGGGCTCCTGGGCCCTGACTTCAGGATGGCCTGAGAAATGCTCCCACTGTTTCCATTAGAAGGTAAGATGATCAAACCGTTAGAGGGTGTGCTGGTTTTCTGGGCTTCATTTGCCACGGGTAGCACTAAAACCCCAGGTCATCACTGCTGCCTCTCTTCCAGGCTGCTTGGTGATTTCAATGAGTAGATCAGGATTCAGGGTGCACAGCAGTTCCAAAATATCATATGCCCTTGCTCAACCTGGTGTGTGAATTCCAATCCCACCCCCACAATTCACCATTTTCCCCAGATGGCCCACTACTTCCCTCCTCCAAATAGGAAGACCCAACAGGACCAAACAGGGCTTGCAGTGGCCCCTGTTTCCAGAGCCAGGATTCCCAAGCCGGTGTTGTACCTGATTGAGCAGGTGCCAGGTCTGATAGTCCTCCTTGCTACAGTGTCGGCTGAAGATTGATTTGTAGTCCACCTTCACCAACTGCCATTCCGAGCGGAGGCTGAAGTGGCCAAAAACTCTAAGTGTTTATGGGAGGAAGGAGAAAGACAAGCAGAGAGTCCCATAGTCAGTCACTAAAATGCAAAGACTAGAGAGAGAGAGGACTGAATTACAGCCTGGATTTTAAAGATTCTTCCAAAACCAAGTGTTGGAAGTCCATTGATGGTAAAGTCCCCTGCCCACACAACTCCAGCCAACTGACACGGTATTCACTGTGGATTTAAAATCATATATACATACATACATATATATATATATAATTGCTTTTGAATATGTATATATTTGCAAAATTAATATATGTGCTTTATAGGAAGAATATGAAGTATAAAAAGGTATACAGAAGGAAAAACTTTTCCGGTTGTCTACAATCTTCTACACAGGTATTAATTTGATAGCCAGCCTTCTTCTTAATACAAGCAACTACTGTTATATCCACTGATGTCCAAAGGCAGGGCTTCAGTTTTCTCATCTGTAAAGTAAACTTTATGTGTGTGTTTTTCTTTTGGGGGTGGGGGTTGGATTAGCTAATTTAAAGTATGATCCTGCCAACTCCAAAATTCTGACTGAATCTAAGCATGTTTTAGTTGAAATTCTCATCACTTAACTCACATGAATATCACCTTCTCTCCCTCTTCCCTGAAAAATCAGTCATCTCATAAAAAGAACTCATATTTATGTAAATCAAAGAAGCACACTGTCTGCATGACTTAGATAATCAATACTGACCTTTTCAAAGTCCAGCAGTTTATAGCCCTATAAATATGAATGATCAATCGTTTCTAGAAAAATAGAAAAGAAGACTGATCACCCATACTCCACTCGGGTGGCATGTCTTATAATTACAACGCAAGGCATCTATCACAGTGATGTAAAGATGGCTTCCATCCCAGTAAGACTTAATCAGAGTCCTAGCTCTGAATTCTCCTTTTCCCAAATTCAAATATTCTTATGGTGACACCTAAAATACTAACTCCCCAGTCATGCCCAGAACCAAAACCCACTGAAGTCTTTCAAGGAACTGGATGGCTTCCATCCTAGTAAGACCTAATCAGAGTCCTAGCTCTGAATTCTCCTTTTCCCAAATTCAAATATTCTTATGGTGACACCTAAAATACTAACTCCCCTCAAGAGACATTTCTTTCTGCTTTCTGAAAGATGAGGAAGCTTTGGGAGGGGTGGAGTGGATTAAACCTGTGAAATGCAGTAAAAATTGTCTTGTAGATTATATAACTTAAAATACACTGTAGGAAATGACTTTTAATGTTTAAAAGCTATGACAAACCTAGACCATGTATTAAAAAGCAGAGATATTACTTTGCTAACAAAGGTCCATATAGTCAAAGCTATGGTTTTTCCAGTAGTCATGTATTGATGTGAGAGTTGGACCATAGAGAAGGCTGAGTGCCAAAGAATTGATGCTTTCAAACTATGGTCTGGAGAAGACTCTTTATAGAGAGTCCCTTGGACAGCAAGGAGATCAAACCAGTAGATGGTAAAGGAAATCAACCCTGAATATTCAGCTTCAGCTTCAGCTTGATGCTGAAGCTGAAGTTCCAATACTTTGACCACCTGATGCAAAATGCCTACTCACTGGAAAAGACCCTGATGCTAGGAAAGACTGAGGGCAGAAGGAGAAGGGGGGCGACAGAGGAAGAGATGATTGGATGGCATCATCAACTCAATGGACATAAGTTTAAGCCAACTCTCAGAGATTGTGAAGATCCAGGAAGCCTGGTGTGCTGTAGTCCATGGGAGCACAAAGAGTCAGACACCACTGGGCGAGACTGAACAGCAACAACAATAATAATTTACACATTAAATAAAGCTTTTTAGATCCTTGTCTGAGGAAAAAAAGATTAAACAGACTTCGAGGGAAAGACTGGTTTTCTCCTTTAGTAAAACTGTATGGTCTTTGCATGAACCTTACCTCACTCCTGACTAGTAGGAGCTGAGGGGTTAGATTATCCTAGATTGTGTGGCCAGTACTATGTGGGGTACCTGCTCTGCCATCCCTTCTGTTCCATCACATTCTTGCTACATTTAGTAGCAAATATACTATATCCATGCCAAGTCTATATTAAGGTATTTCTACCATTTACTAATAGATCTGATACAGTTCATGGAAAGGTCATGAGTCAATCAAATTTCAATCTTTAACAAAACACTTCTTTTTTATAAAAAGTTTCTATCTGTTTTAAAAGAGGAGAATAAGGGTAAGAGCTCATCAAAAAACAAACAAACAGTGCGAGAAACTTTGAGGAATGTCTTCTTCCCTCCTTATCCAACCTTATCTAAATCCTCCCACATTCGAATGCCCCCTCCTCTAGAAAGTCTTCCCTGATTGCAGTACCCTGAGTAACAGGATATTAGTGATGCTAAACAAAAAATAAACACTTCTACCTACTCTGAATAGTTTACAGTTATTGTATGGATCACAAAATACATTATGTCAGATTAATCACATTTCTTTCTATGGTAAGATAACTAGGCAGACAGAAGAAGGAAATATGAGGCACATGGTTTACCCGGATATCAATGAGGCATCTACAGAGTCTGCTGCTGCAGTCTTGAAGAAAAGATGAAAAATATAAGCCAGGTGCTGGTAAAATTATGTGGCTGAACAGGACCCAATTAAGGCATTAAAATCAACCAGGAGGGAGGGGGTGTGTAGTCAGCTGCTATCTGCAGCTGTCTGCTCTTCCTTGTTCATCATTTTTATTAATGACTTTATGACATGGAAATAATGGTCATCATTGAAAATTGCATTTTCTGATGACACAAAACTGGAAGAAACAGTCAATATGCTTGATGGCAGAATAAGGAACCAAAAAGCTCTTGACAGATTAAACAGACAGGCTGAATTTAATAACATGTGACGTAACAGGGAAAAAACTGTCAGGTCCTTCCCTGGCAACTACATAAGTATTGGATAAAAGAAATGTGACTTGTTGCAGCTCAGGATAAATAATGATGATGATGACAATGAGGATGCTAGCTTAAGAATTTTCATATACAATGTGATTAACATAAGTAAACACTTCAGAGACCAAAAATACTTAAGATAATCTTAGAATGCATTAATGAATGAAGAATTTTGTATATTGCCTAGAACAAAGAGGCAGTGTCCTGGTCTGGTTTACATTGACTAGATCACAAAGGAAAATTTTACTTAGTGCTGAGTGTCAGCTTTAATGCAGAGAATAGACTGAGTATCTCCAGAATTGGGGGCTTTGGTAGTGGTGGTGGTGGAGTTTTTATCTCTTGAAATTTTAAATAAAAATATGCATTTATTGGGATGTGTTTGTTTATCCATGGAGAAGTTATATATCTTTTATCAGATTTTCAAAAGGGTTCACAGTTCCCAAAGTTTAAGGACCATTGAAAAAAAGAGGATTAAGATGATGTACTAGATTAAATAGTGGATCCCTAAAGAGATATGACCACAATCTATTCCCTGTAACCTGTGAATGTGACAGGTTAACTGCAAAAAAGTCTTTGCAGATGTGGGTTAAGAATCTCAAGATAAAATCATCCTGGCCCTAAGTCCAATGACAAGTATACTTATAAGAGATACAAAGAAGAGACACATGCAGAGATGTGAAGCCTATGTGAAAACAGAGGTGAAGACGAGTTACACAGACATAAGCTAAGAAACACCTGGAGCCGCCGAAAGATGGAACAAGCCTAGAATGAATTCCATTTCTTTTTCCGTTTCATCTAAATTAAGGTTTATTCTTAAATGCCACCCAGTTTGTAGAAATCTGTTACAGGAGGCACAAATATAAGAAATAATAAATAAAAAGAAATAATACAAAAGGTGCTACGATTCGAGGCCAATTTTCAGCTACCAATCCAAGAAGTGGTGTAAACACTATGGCTGGTTAACCTGGAGATGACTTAGGAAGGGTCAGGGGAGTGAAGACCAATAAACAGGTGCTCCAGGGAGATGTCTACAGTATTAAAAAATAACAGGAAATAAAACTTCAGAAGTTTACAAAATAGGAGAGATTGTTCTAATAGACAAAGTTGCCCACACAGGAAAGGAATAGCTCAAGAGTTAGTAACCAGAGAATCTCACCCTCAGATGTCGTCATTTCCCAGGGCTGATGCTGAGGAAGATGCAGGGAACATCCAAGTACACAGCTGAACTGACGCTGAGCCTCTAAGCAGGTCCACGGTGTTGGTCTTCCCAACTCTTTGGGATATCTGTTCCTGATCCCAGGGTGCTCATTTCAGAACTGAACACAATAGGTGCCCAGTCGGGACTAGGGGACTAATTCAGATTCTTCTCTTCCGCAATCTTGGCAGGTCACTTCCTTTCATCTACATTTCTTTGATTTCTATGACAGATTTCCCTGTACCATGTTTCCTAGGTCTTTCCCCAAACTCTAAATTGACTCGCTAATGTTTCCATTTGAAAGTTGGCTAGTCTGCTTCTCCCATGGGGTCACTTTCATGTGCCAGATGCAAAATTTTAAACATTTAATGCTAGCATTACTAGCTTTGTTCATTTTCTCACTGCACCCCAACTGATATTAGTAGGGTAAAATCTCTTGGCAACTTTCAGACACTGATGTACTTCCCATCTCTCTATCCATTATCAGTTCATGGTGGACTCCTTCCTGTGGGGCATGAGTGACTCTGATACAGGGTGTCTCTTTTACAGAGATGTGGCTTCCCTAACTCTGTTCAATATTGAATTCACTCACTGATCTTCTGATTAGAGTCGTGGAAGATGAAATGACAGAAACACAGCAAACTAAGTAGGAGATAAAATAAGGACTTACTTAATTTCAAGCATTTCTCAACCCTTTTCATATCTAACCTTAGAACATATGTTAATATTCACAACGGGAATCTGTAGAAGTGAGAACCCAGTAGAGAAATCAGAGAGATTAGAAAACAAGCCCCTCACTTTGGGGTGATAAACACTAATTAGATCTACTTGGTCCTGGATTGGAGAAAGAGAAAGTCTAGACTGCTTTTAAATAATAGTACAAGAATAAAATTTCTCAGATAAAAACTCATCTCCTTAGGGAAATGTTGCCCTGAGCTTATGACCAATAAACTAGGAATAGCATATTCATCCCACTTGTGGTAACTTTTTGGGAAACAAAAAGTTTAATTTAATTGTATTTAATTTTCTTGTATTTTTGGTCAAATTTGTATCAATGAGTGAGAAAGCTCCATAAAGCTGGGAACGTTATTGTACTTCTTTGCACCACATAAAGCCTTTCAATTGTAGTTGCTTGACAAAGAATGGCTGACTCCTGAGTAAATAGTGGAACAAGCAATTCTAGAGCATGGCTTCATTTTCAAGTCTGACAAAAAAAGCCAAGTCCTAGCATAGCCAAACCATGGTCATCCACAGCCATACTTTCTTGCCATTGTCAGATAAACTATTCTGACCTCTTTTTTTCAAAAATGTGTTCCTAGTCCCCCTTAACTCAAAGCATATTTTCATCAACATAGTCAAAACCCTGAGATAATGTATGGAAATACCTTGAAAATCCCAGTGGATAATAAGTGTTCATTCCTATCTCCATCATTCTCATTGTTGGGACCCCCACAGATTCATACCCAAGGCCCTGCTCATCAAGAGGTTTCAATAAGGTTGGCTCAAAATTCCCTTTCCAAGGTAAATACTAACCTCAAATGCAGGGATTCTTTGTCTTTTGGGTGTCTTTTCCTTCTATACAGCCTTGGAGAAAGTAGATAACTCATACAAAAATACAGATGACTGTCTGGAAAGGGTAGGCTACTCTTTAGTTCCTTTGAAGAAGTTGCTCCCAACCACAGAACAAAATAAATGAATTCTCTGAGCCATTTCTCACAATATGGATTTTCAGGGAAAAGCAATTAAAATTTATTACTTGTTTTTCTTTTTCTTTTTACCTTGTCACCTGTATTTTTTTTTTTTTTTTCATGAGAGTTTTTGGCTCCACTCAAGATTCACTTTCTTCTTGGGCTTTACAAACCTGAGAGCATCTCTATCCTCCTTTAACCTCCTCTGTTGCTCTGTCTGTGCTGTTGTGACTCTGGTAACAAAGTGCCCTCCTAAGCTCTTGTGTGGTTGTTTACCTTTTAACATGCAGGTAGTCTGGGCATGGCAATACCAGGTAAGGGAATAGAAGACTTGGCTTTTCCTAGTCCTTGTCTACTACTAAATTAGCTAGGTGACTTTGAGCAAATCACTTCATCTCTCAAGCTTTCAGCTTCCTTACACAACATTTTTATTCAGTGACACATATACTGAAAGGATAGGATGCAAAAATTGTCTAGATGAAACATGGCTCGTTAAAAACAATTTCCAAGAGTTTATTTTCTTTTAATCCTTATGTCTACTTTGAGGTGAACGAACTATCTCCTGGTGACCCCATACACAAAGGATTTAACAATTAGAGTCACTAATCTTTGTCTCCACTGGCAATTCTTTCATATAACAGATGCTCAATAAATAGTTCTGGGTTGATTACGGGGTAGAATTAATCTATCAAAATTGTCTACTTCTTCCAAAATTGGGGTGACAGCTTTATCTCGCCTTATTTCTGGGCCAAAGAACATGGTTGAGTTGTATGTCCTTTGGGGTTTAAATGAAAACAATCTCAGGAAAAATAGCAGCAGTATCTCTACCTCTTGTTATCACGGACTGCGCTAGGATTCCCACAAACATCTGTGATTTGCTGGGACCCTAAATAACACACCTTCTCTAATCCACTATCCAGACCTGAGTAGGCCTTGTGGGGAGGGAAGTGATTAATTTGAGGGAGGGAGGTAGTTTATAAAAGTAAAAGACTTCATTAGAATTCCATTCACACAGAGGGTTAGCTACACATTAATTAAATGATTTTAAAGGGGATCTTGGTATATAATTGCTATAATTTAGGTGGAAACAATGCCACACTAAGTGTAATTAGAGGAGCAGGCTCTGTAAGGATGTTTTCCTCTTTACTGGAGAGCAACTCTGGGTCACCTGATTCGCCCCTGCATAGTAACTGGGTGCTTTTTTCAACTTCCAAATGCACCAACTTTATATACAGTTGTGAAAGCTGAACGAAATTTCAAGAAGAGACTGGTTGACCACAATTCTTCCAAGAGGAAAATGACAAGAATTCATTATTAGGAAACCACTGGAAATACGTAAATGAAAGAACAGTTCTTGGGGAGTCAGATTAGCAGGCATGTCACTGCAGACTGACTTTTGAGGAAACACTTGATCGAACTCAACTAAGATAATATTATGCTGTCATCAACCTGCCCCAGGACTCCCTTCCTTTATCTTCCTCAGTGACTCCAGCACAAGCACCTTGAGTTCTTGGAACCACCAGCTCACTCATCTCTATCTGCCTCAAGAAAGAGAACAAGGCCAAAATTGACTCTGTCAGTTTCTTCCTAATTTTCCTCTTTCTGTTAATATTAGGCTAGAAACCGCTGCATTAGCAGAGACTTAGCCCTCAGCCTGTCCTCGCTCTTAAACTCTAGCCTGGCACTCCATCCTTTTCTTATACTTCTACAAAATGTCTCACATCCACCAACTTCTGTAATTCCACTCCTACGCCTTGATAACTAATAATGGCTACCATTGATGGCTACCACTGACGGCATGCTTGTCAGACTCCAGGGACTCTGCTGAATGTTGCTCAGCTATTATCATCCTGAATCCTCCACAAAATACCTGAGAATCTTAGGCACAGCCATTTCAGATGAGGAAAACTGTGGCACTAGGACCATGCTCAAGGTCAAGACTGAGTTGGGAATCAAGCTGACATTCATGTGAAGCCAAAGCTCTTACTGGCTGTGCTTCCTCCTTCTGAAGACGATATTTCAGGCTCTCAGTACCTCCTGCCTCACTAGTTTACACCTACATCTTCAAGAAACCTGTCCCCCACCTGCTCCCAGACTGTTGTCTTAGAGCATTATTTCAATGACACTACACACCTGCTCAGAAAGTGCAGGTTATAGAACAGGGACCACTTCCTAGAATGAGCATTTCATCCTATGCCATTCCATCATATTCCTTTCCAAATTTTCTTCCTTCTACCCTCTCTGTCCTAGCCAAACTGGTCTCTTTCCCTTTCTACAGGTGCCTGCTCTACATAGGTACTTGTGTTTGTGTGTACAAACATGTGCTGATAATAATAGCTGTGGAATGCTTATCAGAGTCTCTAGCAAACACATATACACACATACATATACACACCCACATATACTCCTGATTACACAGCTTGTTTTTCTCCATGCTTTTCATTAGAAATAGCCTCCTATAGTCTTTGCCTGCTCTAAAACCAACACAAGCTCTGACTTAAAGGCCACCTTCTCTTAAAAGTGTGTTCAAAGTCTAAAGGATCTCTCTTCTAAACTTTTGACTTCCTGTATGAACAGATGGTAATCTCCTCCTCCAGGCAGAGGGCTTCCTCGGTTTTTCAAACACCATACTTTCCACCTCCCTCTTCTCTAAGTATACTTCTCTCCTCACCCCTCCTCTTCACATCTGTGCTGGTAACGTAAGCCTTCTTTTTCTCTATCCCTACACTTGGCATTTGTGCTTCACATGTGGGTCAAGAGGTCCCCTAATGTCCTCTATGACACTCATCTTTTCAACTTGAACTTCTATGCAGAAAACTCCCAAGGAACCTACTCTTGTTCCTGAACTCTTACAAGATTTAGTCATGAATATGACAGTAAGAACTGTGAATTTGATATAAGAGCCTCCCTATCTACCTTTGTAGTATTATGTCCTGCTACTTCATAGTATTCCTCATGCTCAGACAGAATTCCATTTGTTCCAGTAAAAGAAATATGACTTCCTAGTGCCTGCTCTTCTTCTGCCTAGGATGCCTCCCCCAACATCTTATATGTCCAACTCCTGCCCATTCTGCAAGTCCCAAGGCAAATAATATGCAGTGTTTCTTCGGAGGGAGATTAAGGGGGAGGAAAACTGTTCAAATCTAAGTATTTTGTAGTGACCATATTGATTTCTCTTTTCAAAAATAAACAGATGAAGGTTTTAAAATTTATTTTCTTATCACAAAGATTTTGATCAATTTGTAATGTTTAAAGAGAATATAATCTCAATGATACCAGTTCTTTGGAATTAGTCTAGCCTTTCTATACGGCCCAGTATGTAGTCAATTAAATGATATATTAAATGTTTTCTCTAAAAATGTATTCTCTATTTGTTGTATGGAGGGTCGTATACAGTTCTTTTAAATCAGGTTTCTTAATAGTGCCATTCATATCCAAAATCACATGAACTTTTGGACTGCTTGCTCTGTGTGAAATTTATTAAACTATTCCTCTATGATATTTTAAATCTTCCATTTCTCCTCAAGTCTTTGTAGGTTTTTATATTGTGTAAACATAGCACTCTACAGATTTTGAGATTTTTCTATCTTCTTCATGGATTATTCTTCTTCATTTTAATTTAAAGGCTAACTTTTTGCTCTCTATATCTTCTTTCTCTATTCCTTTCTTATAAAGAAAAAAATGATCTCTTTACTTTGAATTTTTGTAGCATGTTTTTCTGTTGTGAGTATCATCCTTAGCACTTCCAACAGGTATCATAATTCATAAAATACGTCCCTATATATAGTATTGCCTTCACTAGATTTTAAACTCTTACAAGTCTTCAACTTACACAAATTTTGCCGTGCGCAGTACCATGTGTTGTCTGGGAAATGGCCCAACATAAAAGATGCTGACTTCATATGGGCCAGTATGTGAGCCCCAGGCCTGGACCAATGGGAAGTTCTGTATACATATTAATTAGACTTCAGATTTCTCATGTGCAAAATGAAGATAACAGCATGACCTAGAAGAATTCTGAGGTTTAAATGTGTTGTATATTTGTAATATTTAGTAGAAATTAAGAAATGAATACTTTAAACTACCTATCCTATTTTATATAATAGGACTTAAATATGATAATTCATTTCATATCTTTTGTTGGATGCCTGAGGATTTGTGGGCAGATAGTACATCTTATGCTTTTATATTCCCACTATCTCTACTTTAAGACCTTGCAAACAGTAGGTATTCTAGCAGAAGTCAATCAAATAACACCAATAATAATAAAAACACCAATTTTAGTGATCATTTATTGAAACTTATAATGTGCTAACCACTTTGTGTGAATTATCTCATTTAATATTCCCAGGTAACAGATAGGGAAGCTAAGCCTCAAAGAAACTAAATAGCTCATATAAAAAGGTTATGCAGTGAATAGGTGTTGGAGTCAGGAGTCCAATTGACGTGATTGCTGCTGATGTTATAATATGATTCTCAGCACTGTGCTTTCAACAAGACTTCATATCCCTTTTCAAGCATTTTGTGACTCATTAGCAATCATCTGACTGCACTGTTTGGCACAGACGTATGGGTATGGGGGTCTATTAGGTTGCTTAAATTAAAGACAGAAACACCATGAAATATATAAAACTGAAAGCACAGTTGCTGTAAATAGAAAAGAGAAATAGGCAGAGAAGGTGTTATCTAGAGAACTCCAGTTATGGCCCAATTTGTCTCAAGGTCTAAAGCATTTCTACATGGAGAACTATGTACCTGTACGTGTACTATGACAATCTTCATTGGCTTGGCCTCTAGTTGGAAGTCCCTAGGGTAGGAAAATGAACAAACCAAGCTATAAAGTCTTAGTGCTCAAGACTAAAGGTCCTTAGGGATAAACCTTTGGCCGAAACCCTTCACCTGCTAACTGGGGAAACCAAAGCCTAGGTAGTGGTCTGCTCACGAACATAAAGGAGTAGAGTCCAAGTCACCTGAGCCCCAAGTCTTTCTCCTGGCTGACTGTTTTTCATGGAAACCTCTGCATCTTGCAGGATGAGTCGTGCAACATCATATATGACAATAGTACCATGAGTAATTGCTGGAGGAACACAGGGTAGGAAGGTGATCACATCCAGAGCTATGGTTGACTAGGGAAGGCTTTAGCCAAGACCCACTTTCCACACTTTGCTGGCTTTTCCTTAAGGCTCTTGTATCTAGAGAATTCTGGGTTTTCCAAACTCTAGCCTGCAACTCTGGAACTATAAACTGAGTTACTAGGTTCTTCTAAGAGAGCATTATCTTTGATGTGCTAAGATGTAGCATTCCTCTGCATAGTCTAACGGATCAAGTGAGTCATCAGAATGACATAGACAATGATGTATCCTGGTCTCTGGGAAATGAGCCCCACTCCAGAGACAGTTTAGCTGCTCTCATCAAGTTCCTACGGTGGGTGAAGGTCAGAGATACTAGGGAGGGTGACGGAATCTAAATTGGACTTCATGGGTGGTCGGCAGGCTAGAAATAAGGCATAAACCTTCAGTTCACAAATGAGGGATAATCTTTGTAGGTACTAGGGAAGAAGGATGCTCCATTGGTCCAGGTGTTGCCTTCACACTGACATGTAGACAAATACGCCCCAAGTCAAAGGTGGGCTTCCCTGGTGGCTCAGCTGGTAAAGAACCCATCTGCAATGCAGGAGACTGGGTTCAATCCCTGGGTTGGGAAGATCCCCTGGAGAATGGAATGGCTACCCACTCCAGTAGTCTGGCCTGGAGAATTCCATGGACTGTACCTATGGAGTCACAAAGAGTCAGACACGACCGAACGACTTTGATTTCACTTCAAGTCAAAGGCTCTGCAATGAGTCTGGCTACTTGAAATTTCCCCTATTGACACACTGGATTTATTTCTCATTCTTCTAAGTAAACAATTAAACCAGCTGTGGATTCTGGTGAGTCACACACCATCTTCTATGCCACCTCCGTCCAGGATTCAGAATTAGCCATTGCTAGGAAACCGCAAATCCCAACTCAAACCTTTTACCCTGCCTTGACGCCTTTCACTGG
The DNA here is from genome assembly GCF_002263795.3 of Bos taurus. Taxonomy (NCBI): domain Eukaryota; kingdom Metazoa; phylum Chordata; class Mammalia; order Artiodactyla; family Bovidae; genus Bos; species Bos taurus. Next base: position 26,108,381 of record NC_037353.1, on the reverse strand, counting down.
CTGGATGTCATTAATTTGAGAGCAAATTATTAGAAACCTGGAAAACAGTTCTGAAATACCTGTAGATTTATGATGAAGTCATTTCACAAAAGGTCACAGGCAACCCTGCTATAATTAAATCTTTCATTAATTTTTAAAATACACAATAACTTACAAATGAAGCATAAATTAACCAGATGACCTTGAAAAAATTATTTAGAGCACTGCTTCATCCAAAGCCACTATCTAGTAATTTCCTGAATTTTTATTTTACAAATAGGATTTATCTTTTTTCCTTATTGTCTTTGATTAGGTTCTAGTAGCTTTCTTATTATTGGAGAAGGAAATGGCAACCCACTCCAGTGTTCTTGCCTGGAGAATCCCAGGGACTGGGGAGCCTGGTGGGCTGCCATCTATGGGGTCACACAGAGTCGGACACGACTGAAGCAACTTAGCAGCAGCAGCAGCTTTCTTATTTGAAATGACTTAGTACTAATTTACTCAGAGCACTAGTTAGCACTGAGGAGTGATGGTGGGTAGTTAAAACTCTTCCTTTCTTTAGGTCATGACCTCAAAGGCAGAGTAAGTGTGACACAAACAATTACCTACACATGCCTAAATGCAACCTCTATTCTTTCATTATCTGGAAGCTACTTTTATTTCATGGGTACATTTTGATAAATGATTTCCATTTTCTCATTATAAAAAGAATGCATTCTCATTATAAAAATTGAAAACTATAAAAATCTATAGATGGGAACATAAAAACCTCACTAGACGTAACCACTTTTAATATTCTGTGATATTCCCTTCCATTCACTGACAGTGTTCTTCTTTCTCAGACTAAGAGATAAGCAATAATCACAGTTCTCAACTAGAGTTAAATTTGGAAATCAGAAGTAATCCTGCAATCTCTCTCTCCCTACCCACCTTTCTCTCTTTCTATAACACACAGACACATACATACAACCACCACCACTATCACCACCACCATTAAAAATTTGATTATGGAGAATATTCCATAAATAGTAGTGCCGAAATAAGCCTCATACAAATTTGCTTTCTTTTATAGGGTGTAGAAGAGCCTATAGAACATAGCACCTTTCCATCAGCAGAGACCCTGACTGTACTGTTTATGCCTTAGCTCAGCTCCTAGAGCAGCGTCTACCTTGTAGTGGGTACTCAGTACATACCACTGAATAAAGAAATAATCAATGTTCTTGTAGAGCAACTTGATACAGGTGGATTCCTGTGCCCTTCTTCAGGGGTTCCTACAGAGTTCAGTTCTCTCTGAAAGACCTAGGCTCCCTCACCTCCTTTGCCTCCTGCCTCCATAACCCCTCCTCTCTGCCTCCATGGAGGAAGCTGCCAAGGACCAATTTCAAATCAAAGCAGAAAGAGCAGTGCCCTAGAAAGGTGAGGCTTGGAGGCCAGCAGTTGTTGGTCTCCAGAAATTCAGGCCACATCCTTGACTTTCTGAGGGTTTCCATGCCACCTGATACTCTTCCCATTAGGGAGCAGAGGGATTAGTGGTAAAGGAGGTCAGCAGCTACAGAGGAACTGCACTGAGTAAAAGTGAGACACAAACTAGACCTTAACAGAAATAGACAGAAGATCAGCAGCAAGGACGGAGAAGGCAAAGGCACCCACTCCAGTACTCTTGCCTGGAGAATCCCATGGACAGAGGAGCCTGGTGGGCTGCCATCTATGGGGTCGCACAGAGTCAGACACAACTGAGTGACTTCACTTTCACTTTTCACTTTCATGCATTGGAGAAGGAAATGGCAACCCACTCCAGTGTTCTTGCCTGGAGAATCCCAGGGACAGAGGAGCCTGATGGGCTGCCATCTGTGGGGTTGCACAGAGTTGGACACGATTGAAGCGACTTAGCAGCAGCAGCAGCAGCAAGGAATCCTGCATGCAAAGCCTGTGTTAGTTACACAATATGATGATGAGTGAGATGGTGAAAACAGGCAGGGATTAAAAGGTTTGAAAATAAGTACCGGGAGAGAAGAAGGGAAGATTGAGAAAGAGACTAAAAGGCTTTGGATCTGAAGAGGCAAAGGAAAGAAAATTGATTTTTAAATGCATTGAAAGAAATCATTCAATGTCCAAACAACTTTGACTCTTTCTCAAAATTTAATAAGCTCCTTCAATGGGCTTGAATGTTTAAAGTCCACAATGTTGGAAGTGTGTTCCATGAACCTGTGAAAGGTAAGTCAGGAGTTGGTGATGAAGGAGAACCTAAGAGATGGAACCAAAAGGGAGAAGATGGATGTTCGAGATGAAATTTGAGAGACGAGGAAATATCTGGGAATCAAATAAGCCATAGAGAACACGGTAAAGAGGGACTGGTTTTCCTTTGTCATTTCTCAGTCTCCTACTTTGTGTCAAATCCTGAACCAAGAAGTAAAAAGAATCAGAAAAAAATTCAGCTCCTATCCTTAAATAGTGTGCAGTTCAGTTCAATAAGAGTATTACTCACTCTTTACATATCTGCTGAGCCCAATTATGGACAGGCATCCACATTCAGGGCTGTGGAGGATGACAAATAAGACAGCTGCCAACCTCATGAATCTTTCAGACTAAAAAAGACCTCAGACTATAACTGGAGAGATGACCAATATGTAAAACAGTTAGAACACGGTGAAAAATAAAAGTGACAACACCAATTCACCATGAGCCAGCAATTCCATTTTTAGGTATGCAGCTCAGAGAACTTCTGTGTGTGCATTTGGAGACACATATAAAGGCAGGACAATATTGTCTGCAATAGTGCAAACCAGGAAAAAAATTAAATGTCCATCAGTAGGAGAATGGAGAAATAAACTATGCATATTCATATCACAATAGAAGGCCACAGCATTTATGTGTCTGTATCAGACGGATTTGTCCCAAGACAGGTAATACTCAGTGACAGACACATAAAGGAATAATAGCATTTAGATAATTAGACATTTTTAAAAACAAAAGAATACTACATATATTTATATGGATAATTAAATATGTACTAAAAGTATCAATACCCTTACTAGAAGGATATACACCAAATTCACAGCAGTGGTTGATTAGTATAGGAAGCAATGGGAAGGGGTTTGGAAACGGGCAACTCCAAGGAGACCAACTCTACCTAGGATCAGTTTGGTTCAGTCGCTCAGCCATGTCCAACTCTTTGCGACCCCATGGACTGCAGCACGCCAGGCTTCCCTGTCCATCACCAACTCCTGGAGTTTACCCAAACTCATGTCCATCATGTCAGTGATGCCATTCAACCATCTCATCCTCTGTCGTCCCCTTCTCCTCACACCTTCAAACTTTCCCAGCATCAGTGTCTTTTCCAATGAGTAGGTTCTTCACATTAGGTGACCAAAGTATTGGTTTCAGCTTCAGCATCAGTCCTTCCAATGAATATTAAGGACTAATTTCCTTTAGGATGGACTGTTGGATCTCCTTGCAGTCCAAGGGACTCTCAAGAGTCTTCTCCAATACCACAGTTCAAAAGCATCAATTCTTCGGCACTCAGCTTTCTTTACAGTCCAACTCTCACATCCATACATGACCACAGGAAAAACCATAGCTTTGACTAGATGGACCTTTGTTGTTAAAGTAATGTCTCTGCTTTGAAATATGCTATCTAGGTTGGTCATAGCTTTTCTTCCAAGGAGCAAGTGTCTATTAATTTCATGGCTGCAGTTACCATCTGCAGTGATTTTGAAGCCCCCCAAAATAAAATCTCTCACTGTTTCCACTGTTTCCCCAGCTATTTGCCCTAAGTGATGGGACCAGATGCCATGATCTTAGTTTTCTGGATGTTGAGTTTTAAGCCAACTTTTTCACTCTCTTCTTTCACTTTCATCAAGAAGCATTTTAGTTCTTCTTCACTTTTTGCCATAAGGATTGTGTCATCTGCTCATCTTAGGTCATTGATATTTCTCCCAGCAATCTTGATTCCAGCTTGTGCTTCATTCAGCCCAGCATTTTGCATGATACACTCTGCATATAAGTTAAATAAGCAGGGTGACAATATACAGCCTTGATGTACTCCTTTCCCAGTTTGGAACCAGCCTTATGTTCCATGTCCAATTCTAACTGTTGCTTTTCGACCTGCATACAGATTTCTCAGGAGGCAGGTCAGGTGGTCTGGTATTCCCATCTCTAAGAATTTTCCATAGTTTGTTGTGATCTACAGTCAAAGACTTTGATGTAGTCAATAAGGCAAAAGTAGATGTTTTTCTGGAACTCTCTTGATTTTTGATGATCCAGCAGATGTTGGTAGTTTGATCTCTTGTTCCTCTGCCTTTTCTAAATCCAGCTTGAATATATGGAATTTCACAGTTCACATACTGTTGAAGCCTGGCTTAGAGAATTTTGAGCATTACTTTGCTAGTGTACCTAGAATACCCTGCATATTTATTTTAGAAATATAAAGCTAAAATGGTAACATGTTAGTATTTATTAAATTCCAAGGGGTTGGCACACAAGTGTTCGTAATACTATTCTTTGTGCTTTACTATATTTTAAAAACTTTCTAAAAAGAACTATTAGGAAAAAATAAAGGTATAAAATTAAGCATGTAGAGTCGATATTGGGAATCACAAACCCAAAATCATACAGGAGCCAGGGGGTCAACTTAAATGAACAATGAGTAAGCTGATACAGCTGGAGAAGATGTACACATCAGATGAGAGGCGGGCAAGAATCAGCTCAACCAGTGGAAAGTAGGCAGCTTCCACATAGCTCCAGCAGCCTGTAGGATGATGGGCATTTGGGCTCAATGCCACAAGATGCTTCCGATTGAAAATTTTAGTTCCATTAAGAAAAATGTAGACCAAACAATTTATCTGTGGTCCAAACGCAGAAGCTTAACATAGGAATTTAATGAAAGAAAATAAGAGCTGGAAGAACTGTGGAGGGCTTCCTGAAAGAGGTGAGATTTGTCTGTATGGCTAACATAAGAAATGAAGAAACTTCCTCAATAAGGAAATGAGGAAATCATTTCCAATGATTTGTCAATTCAATATAGTTAGCCCAACATATCTGCCGGTTCCACATCCACGATTTCAACCAACCATGGAACATTAAAAAAAAAAAAAATTCCAGAAAGTTCCAAAAAGCAAAACCTGACTTTGCCATACACTGGGAACTATTTATATATACTTTATATTGAATTAAATATTATATAAGTAATCCAGAGATGATTTAAAGTATGTAGAAAGATATTATACAAATACTATGTCATTATATATAAGGGATTTGAGCATCTGTGAATTTTTGGTACCCACTATGGTAAGCAGTGTCCTGGAACCAATCACAGTGGATACCAAGAGATCACTTCCTTCATAAGCAACTAAAATAGTTTATGGATAGGGGAAGCTTGTGTAAACCATTTCAAAAATTCATTATTTGTAACAATAGCCACAAAAGATTAAACTGCATGTACCCTCTTGTTCAGAGTCAACAAACTATAGCCAATGGGACAAATCTGGACCAATGCCTCTTCTGGATGGCCTATAAGCAAACAACAATTTTTTTATTTTAAATGGTTGGAGGGGAAGGCAAATGAAGAATCACATTTTATACCACGTGAAAATTGTATGAAATTCAAAGTTGAGCATCTATAATTGAATTTTCATTGGAAGACACTGCATGCTGTCTTCCATATCGCATATCCATTCACTGCATGTTGTCTGTGGTGGCTTTCACACTGGACCAGGAGAACCAAGCAGATGCAGGAAAGTCCCTGCAAACTCTAAAATCTTTACATGGAGAGTCTGCTCACCTCTCTCCTAGTTGGCTAAAGTTCTTCCTGCAGGTGGCCCATATCTTGATCATTAGACTATGGAGACTGAAAGCATCTCAAATGTCACTCAATGTTAGTTATTTCACTTAATTCTCACATTCACACGTGGAACCCAAAGCTAAGAAAGGTAAGTAAGACATTTAAGATCAGAGGGATGGTAAGTGGCGGTCTGAGACCTGTCCCTGGAGTATGACTCTACAAAATCTACGCTCTCAGTCACCACTCATCCCACACAGCAATCTACTGGTCCACATAAGCCTTTTCTTTCCAGACTACTGCCAGCTTCCAGTATCTCCCAAAGGGCTTTGGAATCATCCAAAGCCCTTTGGAGTATCATCCAAAGCCCCTATGTCGCCGTGAATTCTGCTTTCGTACTCCTTGGCTCTTACTCAGCAGGCCTCTGAATGGATGGCAAGTCTGGTGACAACCTGAAGGATCTGAATCCAGCAACCAGCCTGAGAGGCGATGATTTAAGAGTTCCACTGGATTTGCTGATTACTCGAATGACTTACTTCAGGCAAAGTAAAATCAGATTCTTCCAGCAAACAACAGAGAATTGAAAAACAGATCAATGGAAGCAGTGCTGGTTAATTTCCAATGACTTCATCGGATGCAGTCACTAGAGGCTAAACAATACATTTAAGCTCAGGGCTGGGTCTCTGTGTTCACCAGGGCTGTATTTGAGAACATGTTTCTTGCTAAGCATGCAGTCACAGTTTCCTAAGTAGAAAGAAGGTCTTTGCTTTTTTTTTTTTTTCTTTAAAACCTCTGCAGCTTTGGGGTTTGCATAATTTTCTACAAAAATGTTATCTCTTCCCCTTCACTTCAGCTATTAGTTCTGCTGGTGGAACAATGGATCAGAGATTTATGCCAATTAGAAATGGATTTATACAGGGACTCAGCGAGACAATTGGCCCTAGACAATTTGCTGAGAGCATCTCTGGCCCTTCCCATTTCTTGCTTTCCCCTCTTCAGGCCAAACAAGTTCCTATTGCTCCGTGTTTGCTCATACTCTCCCCGCACCTGGATATCTTTGCTCCTCCCTCTCCGCAGAGATACAAAGCCGTATCTATTCTATTTTAATCACTTCTTTGATATTTAATGGCAACTGCAAGTTGTCCCAACCCTTTACCATTTACTTGTTTTCTAGTTTTCATGTGTTTGTCATATTTTTTCAGATAGGTTGTGTTTGAATAGGTCTGTTGTGACTTCGTATCTGACAGCACAGTGGCTAAAATTCTTGGTGAATAACATCCCTGCCCTTCTTGTCCCAAACACCGTGATCCTTTAGTGAACAATCCTTGGAGAACTCTAGTACCTTTCTTCAAATTTCAGTTCTGAGCCTAAAGTTTGAAACTCACATTCCTTGCTCTGCTTTCCTCTTACTGAATGTATGAGCTGAGCACTTAATTTCTCTGAGCTTCAGTGTTTTCCCTTGCCCAAGGACAATAATCCAATCTACCTGGTGGGATTACTGTGAGACGTCAGTGAAATCAAGTTTGAGGGAGAGTTCAGCACGACAGCTGACACGAAGGAAGGAGCAGAGCAGATGCCAGCTGGCTGACACTTGCTCCTCCAAGGGAGTATCTGCTTTCTTCCAAGGAAGCTGAACCCCTCCCTTTGGGGATTTCTTTTCCTGTGACAGGCTACCAGGTTCTCCTTGGCCCCTGTAAAGGATCAACTAAATCACAACCAATTGGTTAAAATATTTCATATCAAGAAAGAATTTCAAATGTTGCTTTGAGACTGCAGAATCTGATGCCACATCTGAGCCAAGCAAAAAAGAGCTCTCCTTAAAGCATTAATTTTGGGGCCAATAGGAGAAGGCAATGGCAACCCATTCCGGTACTCTTGCCTGGAAACTCCCATGGACAGAGGAGCCTAGGCTGCAGTCTGTGGGGTCTCGAAGAGTCAGACACGACTGAGTGATTTCACTTTCACTTTTCACTTTCATGCATTGGAGAAGGAAATGGCAACCCACTCCAGTGTTCTTGCCTGGAGAATCCCAGGGATGGGGGAGCCTGGTGGGCTGCCGTCTATGGGGTCGCACAGAGTCGGACATGACTGAAGTGACTTAGCAGCAGCAGCAGCAGCAGGGAACCAAAGAAACGCAAGTGCTCTAACAGCCAGGGCCATCTCTTTGACTGGAAAGCCTCTGCCTGAGATGGCAATAGGCCCTCCGGCTTGTCAATCACCCAGCGCCATTCTCAGCCTTAAGTAATAGGAATGGTCACATTTCACTGTGAATTAGACTAGACTAGATGGTTCCTGTCAAGGTTACCTGGGGAATGTTGAAATAATAACCTTTGAAGAGACAGTGGGAAAAAGAGCAATAAAAGCAAGCAAATCCCATGCCTGCAAGCTGGGGACTGTCTCCTCCACACAAATTCCTCTATAAAACCACGGTGTTAGAGGGTTGCCTGTTCCTTAGCTTTGGCTTCTGGTAGAAGTGGAAGCTGAAAAGAGTCTGTGGATGGCGGAGGAAATAAGAAATTCCTGGGATGTTCCTTATTTTCTAACTGCCCTTCTGTGCCCACTGCCATTCTACCCCCTGCTTCATCATCACACATTTGCACAGAGACATGCACCGCTCAGATTCCTCCCCAACTCCAGGCTCCCATAATTTGCAACTCCTGGATTCTGATCACATAGAGCACTTCAGAATATCTGGGGTCTATAAAATTCATTTCTGCATTCAATCAGTCAGTACATATATATGGTTAAATCCTCAGTGCTAGTACAAAAATGATGCAAATGGTAGTCAAAGAATAAGGTACACAGAGATCTTCCCTCATGGGAACTTAAAGTCTGTGTGTGTGTGTGCACTTGTGTGCATGTTTGCCTGTGTGTGTGTTTACATGTATACACATATCTCTGTATCTTAAGGGTAGATGAAGAGGGAGGGGAAGCTACTAAACCAACTGCCACTTTTGTTAATATGTATTGCCTAAAGTGTTGTGAAGCAAAAAATATATGAGGTAGGACTACATATAACATGGAGCCCCAACCTTTTCTGGTGGGCTAAAGGAAGATGTGCCAGAAAAGCTAATACATAAGCTGAGACCTGAAAGATACTTAATTAGAAGTTTGGTTATTCAAGTGGGGAAGACAGGCATATTCCAGATGGATACACAGATAAAGACCCCGGGGCAGGAAGGTACCAGTGAATCAGAGAAGGGAGTTTAGAGCATGGGGGCCACAAATGAGTTCTAGATATGGACTCAGTGTAGGTATTTGTAGACCATTCGATGAGTTTAGACTTTATCTGAAAGGCAATGGAAAGCCTTCCACTTTGGAGAAGAGTTTTGAAGAAGGGTTTTGAGAAGAGGAGTGGTGTTTCCATGTTTTCAATTTCAAGAACACTCTGAATATAAGTCAAATTCCTAAATATAACCTAAGACCCTTCATTGGTTCTACTGCTTAATATCACGTAACCTCAGGCATATGCTCTCATCGTTCTTTCCTTTTTTTTGAAGTCACTCATTTTTTCAACCAATAATTACTGATTTCTACTATGCATCTACTCCCATTTTAGGTGCTGCAGTTACAGTACTCAGCAAAACTATTAAAAATGTGTGCTTTCTTTGAACTTACATTCTATTACCTATAAATTAGTTTTCTACTGGTGAACTGCTATTGAAAATTCCAGACTGACTCAGTTGTCACCTTTCATATATGTGAAGTTTTTACTTTCTTCTACTTATATCCTGGCTTTCTAACTAGGATTTCCTAAAGATTGTGTATCTCATTTCCCCCCACACCAATACACTGGACTGAGAGCTCCTCAAAGGTAGAAAGAGTTATATTTACCTCTTTAATACCCCTTGCTGCTGCTGCTGCTAAGTCGCTTCAGTCGTGTCCAACTCTGTGCGACCCCATAGATGGCAGCCCACCAGGCTCCCCCGTCCCTGGGATTCTCCAGGCAAGAATACTGGAGTGGGTTGCCATTTCCTTCTCCAATGCATGAAAGTGAAAAGTGAAAGTGAAGTCACTCAGTTGTGTCCGACCCCTTAAAAGTCTAAAATATATTAGAATCTCATTAAATGTTTTTGAATTAATTAACTATGTAGTAGTCAGGGCTCTCTAGAGAAACAGAGTGAATAGGCAATAGCAATAGAAAATGACACAGAGATAGGGATGGGAAAGAGAGAGAGAGACTTACTATATGGAACTGGCTCATACAGTTATGGAGGCTGACATGTCCCAAGACCTGCAGAGTGGTTTAGCAAGCTGGAGAGACACGAGGGCCAGTGGTGGAATCCCAAGCTTGAATCTCAGGAAAAGTGGAAGTTTCAGTTGTAATCAAAGGCAAGAAAAAGCCATGTCCCATTTCAAATGCAGCCAGGCAAGAAGTCTTCATTCTCTCTTGCCCAGGGAAGAGTTAGCCTTTTAGTTCCTTTTAGTTCTATCTAGATTTTCAACTGATTGGATAAGTTCCACCACATTAGGGAAAACGATCTGTTTTACTGGGTCTACTGATTTACATGTTAATCTTACCCAAAAACACCTTCACAGAAGCATACAAAATAATGTCTGACCAAGTATCTAGGTACCTCATGACCTAGTCAAGTTGACACATAACATTAACCATCACAAACTTATAAATATTTAAATGAATGTAACAGGATAAGGCAATAAAACCTCAGTGTGAATGAGTTTGCTTTTACTTCTGCCTGACTCTAGTTGAGTATCAGAGTCAGGGTTAAACAGAAAGAGGAAAGATACAGAATTCAAATAACCAACATCATTATTTGAATTACATCATTAGTAAGCTTCTGTTTAAACGGTAAGGTTAAGTAATCTTATCCCCAAATAAATTTCCTGTCCTTGAAATTCATAAGGGATATATAAAATCTTTTGAACTCCTGCTTCAGTCTCTGCATGGCCATTCCTTGAAGAAAAGCAGTGGTCATCCTAGTGGGTCACTTGGTTTTAAAGTCCTTTTTAAACCTAAAATCAAGACAGAAATTGCCTCTTGGCAATCATTCCAGAGACTACCCTTCTGCTATCTAAAGGGCCCTGGGTCATTTTCATATTACAGAAACTTTGATTTAATGAAAACTTAAAAATAGGAAGCTTGAATTGTTTATAGTCAGTTGGGTGTTTGCTTCCAAAACTCATCTTTATTCCATTAAAGACAAACACCTGCCTGTCTCAAATCCCATATAAGAAACTTATGCACTATTCTAGTTCCTTTTCTGCTTACTAACCATTTAAAAGATCTTGATAAGCAAGGTAGAAGGGGGACAAACTCTACCACACTCCTTGGAGTCTTATTGGGGAGGAAAGGAAAACAGAAGGGCTATATTGTCTTTTCAGTAAATGGTTTAGCCCTGAGATCAACCTCCTTCATATCCATGTGACCAACTAAACCCCATCTGAAGTTAAGAAAAAAAAAAAAGTATTACCATTTATGATTAGATAAATACAGAATTTAACTATGGCCTTAAACTCGCTGGGAAGTGCCAGGTCATGTACAGATTGGTGTATAAGCACTATTATTCAAAGTAACGCCCAAGAGAAGCATGAGATGAGTTCAGAGTGGCCACATAGGGGAGCATGCAGGATATATCACATAAAGAGATGAGAACACAGAATAAAAGGAGGACTGGTGTACCTCTTTGCTACATAAACAGGGAAAAGCTAACCTTAGGACCACTTGTATTGTCACTGCCCGATCTTCTAGAGCTGTATCAATTTTCTAGGGCTTGTCATCAGATCTGAAAAGCCACATCTGGCTTGATAAATTCAAAGCAGATTGCACAATCTTCTTGAGTGTAAGTACCGTTGCCTTATAGAACTTGGAACTCATAACTTAAAACTCCTTAGTGGTTGTATTACAGGAGGTTCTAGAAAGAAAGGCATTCTTTTCATAGCTAGTGACAAAGTATGGGAAATAATTTGCAAAAGTCAGCTTACAAAAGAAAAGAAGGTGGTATTCCTAGTATTCTGTGATATGCTTCCTGGAGTTCCTACAAAAATATTTTAATCTCTCGGCAGAGTATTCTGCATAACATGACAGAGTCATTTGTGCCATGTTTATTTAATGCACAAGTATGCGAAGTCCACAAGGACAGGGGTTTCTTCTTGATTTGCTCATCAATAAGAGTATCTGGCAAAAAGGTACCACTTGTTTTTTAGTAGTATAACCTTATAAAAGTTTTGCCACAATCCTAGATCCTTGGAATTTCTCTCTCATTTGTGTGTCTCTGTTGTCTAAATCTCTCCATATATACATGTGTATCTATGTGTACCTGTATATGTCTGCATGTCTATATACAAAAATACCTGCACATACATATTCACTATACGAATATATCTACATATTTCTCAAATCATTTATATTTTAGACATAAAATTTGTATTATGATAGTGTCTTTGAATATTTAGTCCTTGTGTATTAACCAAATGATGAAGCTTTAGATGCTAAGCATTGCTGCTGCTGCTAAGTCCCTTCAGTCGTGTCTGACTCTGTGCGACCCCAGAGACGGCAGCCCATCAGGCTCCCCCATCCCTGGGATTCTCCAGGCAAGAACACTGGAGTGGGTTGCCATTTCCTTCTCCAATGCATGAAAGTGAAAAGTGAAAGGGAAGTCACTCAGTTGTGTCCGACTCCTAGCGACCCCATGGACTGCAGCCTACCAGGCTCCTCCATCCATGGGATTTTCCAGGCAGGAGTACTGGAGTGGGGTGCCATTGCCTTCTCCACAATGGCTAAGCATTAATAACATCTATATCTTAAATATTGTCTATGGCTTGAACAGCTAAACTTGCATACAATATTGTTAACTCTTAATTAATCAAGTGACTCACCAGCTTACCCACACAGTTCACTTGTTATCATAGAAACTTTAATCAGAAATTTAGATGGTAAGATATCTGTTTTAGAGGATATTTTAGGAGAATGAAAAGAAATTGCTGGAAAAACTCAAATTAAAGCTGTACTTCCTGAGTAACAAATTCTACAGGAAATCCTCAAACTGTACAACAGAATTGTCTAGAGAAGTCCTGTCATGGCAAAGGTTTGCACCTAAGGACGCCAGTTACAAACGAAATCCACCCACTGGGAAGATGTATAGTAGTTCCTCATAGGGTTTGACATCATGTCTTTCACTTTCCAACCATAGAGTCTATGTGCCAAACACAAACAACATGCTCAAAAATGAGTGTTAAAAGGCTTTAAAAGGCACGTTGCACAAACCCTTGAAGTTTGAGAGAAGTCTGTACAGGCAATTTGGAAAATTCAGAGAAATTTAATTTAAAATCGCTCTTTGCTGCATTTGTTCCAAATAATTTTAAAGACATACTGTGGAGCCAAATTTTCTGTTATAAACACTTTTTAAATAATGAGGACATTGAGAATCCTATAAGACTCTTGCTGTAGACAAGAAACCCCTTTGTAGTGTTTCTGCTGAATTTCTTAGGACTGGACTTTTGTCCATTTGTTTTGTTTGCTTTCTGTATTTCTGAAAGCTCAGAGAAGTGGCTGGACAACTCTCTGGATATGAGGATGGAAGTGGAGGTGAGGAACATGGTAAAAGTGGTCCAGTCTGGGGCTAGATTATAACATTTGATCAAAACTGCATATCCACAGTTATAAATAATTTTTTAACGTCACTCTGGGGGAAAAGTAAAGCATAGGAATTAGCCACTTGCCTCCTCCTCAAAGCTCATCGGTCTCTTTGGGAAGACTGATTCTAGCTTAAAGAAATTAATGAACACAAAGGTTAAAAGAACAGCAGTCTCTCTTACAGTACAAAGACAACCTTCCCCCAAACCAGTCCAGCAGCATTCTGTAAGCCTTTCTGTGACAACTCCACAGTACAGCAAATTCCCCTTAATCTTGCTCAGAAGACTCCCTTCATTCTGTCCAGTGAATAATTAAAATGTGAAGTATTCCAGTCTCGGGACCGGGGAAGATGAGGTGAGGTGTGGTTTGGTATTACTGGTGAAGTATTAACATAACTATTCCCCCACACTCCTCTATTTACACAAGCGCACACACACACACATGGGTCATCCATTTTTTGAGAATTAGATTTTGATATATTTTTAGAAAACATCAAGTTATCTTCTTTAATATTCAGAAAGTACTCAGGGGCTTTATCTAGCTTTCAGATATATATCCCCACCATCTATTCTCACTGTAAAGGACTACAGAAAACTTTTCACAGCAAATGAATCTGAAGTGGAACAACAGTAACTCTGTGTATGTGTCTCTCAGACTCCAGGCGGTTCCCTTTAAACATCCCCTGTTTTCAGTAAGTTGGCTGCTTTATCCCCTGTCCCCATCCTTACTCCTTTACTGGGCTGTTTTGGAAAGAGAAAACACATCTGAAGCCTTAAGTTTTCTGTTTGCTTGGGTTTTGGATAAATTTGTTACAATACTGTAATTCTATGAGAAACCTTAACTTTTCTGTTAGAAGCCCAGCTTCTGTAATCCCATCAGTAGCCATTTGAATTGGTGGCTGTGAGCATCTTACAGATGAGGAAACTTTGACCCAGACACTGAAATGCTTCAGTGTAAGCCTCCCTGGGGAAAACCCACGGCCTCCGTGGAAGCAGAAACCAAGCCCCTGGATTCCTCTCAGCCACAAAGAAGTACTCACGTCATAATCTGGGTCTCCACGCCTGCCTCCACCAGGGCCCCATCCACAAAGAGAGGAACCGAAGTGAAACCATACTTGTCCCAGGAGTGGCCCTCGTCAAAACTCACCCTGGGTTGGAAACAAGAACATGGAAGAGACAGCTGAAGAGAAAACCACACTCTTTCACAACTGTTTTTCAGGTTATTAAATTCTCCTCTTATCTCATTTTATGGCAGTCTGGATTATCAATAGGCATTAATCTTCAACATCTCTCTATATTATTATGAGATTTGATAAAAACGGCATGTCCTGGCTCAAGCAGAGACAGCCCCAAGAAATGCAAAAAAAAAAGAATATTTCAACATCTTAGAACTGGGGAAGAAAAAAAAACAAGCCAGGCAGGAGGGCTTAGTGGATGAGGTGTCACATCTCAAGTACTCAGAATGAAACCTGAGGTTCAGTTACAGCACAATCAATTCAGTCTCTGGACTTTTGGACACAGATAAATTGAGTAGTGTGGGGTGTACCCTATGGGAAGGGAGGTGTGTGTCTTTCAGATCAAAAATAGCATTTCCTATTTGCTCAGAATGGATGAAGTATCATTTTCCCTCCCTGATGCCACTTTAAGGGGCTTTTAGGAACAAGTACTGAGTGCCTGAGACGTTCTGGGCAACACTGTTCCGTCTTTAGACCAGCGAGAAGAGGAAGGCCTGGCCCTTTGTGGACACAGCATCTGAAACTCTTTAAAAGGATGCTGCTTAGTGAACAAGAGTTGAGTAATCTTGAGCGGTCAATTCCTTAATAATATCCCTTTCTTGATATTATGGAGTTCCCAACTGTTGCTTGATTTAACCAGAGGACAGAGTTCAAAGACCATCTTCTCTGAGAAAATTTTCTCAACGCTCCTCCTTCCCAAAAGCAGCTTTACTTGCTTCATTTTCTGCGATCCTTTTGCCTGGTTAGTTCTTAATTCTTCTCTGACTCCACAACACACAGTTCTCCGAGTTCAAATGTAGAAACTCTATTTTCCTACAACATTTATGCCTTTCCCTATCATAGTGCTGAGTGATGAATTCTTAACTTACCTGAAATCCCTCTGTTCAACATTATAATCGTGTGAATTCAGGGGTCACATAGGTTATGTTCATTGTCTGACCACCCCCGCCCCACCACCCACTTGATATCACACCTTTATTATAATGCTTCTTACCTGATATTACATACAGTTTTAAAACATATGTTTGACTCTCTCAATGAACTATAATCTTTTTGAGGTCAAAGACCATACTATTCATTTTTGCATTCCTAGCAATTAGCAGAAACATTGGCACATGGTACTATATAAATGTTAAATGAATATATAAATTTTTAAAAAAAGGAATGATTAAGAAAACTCTTCTAATCTATCCAGGCACTTTTCAAGCATGATTTATGCTAACATCCATGAACTAGATACAAATCTCTGTCCCCATTACCAGTCAACCTACTCAGTCCGGTCTCTGCAAATATGTCTCTATCTTATCCTCTCTCCCCAAATAAACTGATCTTAAAAATAAGAAAGTCAATCTCTTTACTCAGCTAGAAAAACTAGTCTGTCATGAAACAAGTTTTATATTTCTGGTATACCTAGACCTGCTTTTATAAACAAAATCAGACAGTGGACATAAAAATGTTTCAGTTCAGTTGCTCAGTTGTGTCCAACTATTTGCGGCCCCATAGACTGCAGAATGCCAGGCTTCCCTGTCTATCACCAATTCCTGCAGCTTGCGCAAACTCATGTCCATCGAATTGGTGATGTCATCCAGCCATGTCATCCTCTATCATTCCTAAATTATCAGCATCAGTCTTGACTTTTATTTTCTCTTAAACAACTTTACTGAGATATCTTTGACATTAAAAAAATTGTACATATTTAAAGTGTAAAATGATACTTTGATTGATAGAGATATAGTGAAAGGTTGGTCATAATGAAGCTGGTCTCTCAGAGGGTTGGAGTGGAGAATGGGCGGAAGTGGAGAATGGGCAGGAGGGAGAAATGGTCAAAGGTACAAAGTTTCAGTTATGCAAGATGAATGAGTTCTTGGAGATCTAATGTACAGCATGATGATGACAGTTAATCTTATTTCGACTTTTATGGACTTGGCTTATTTTTTTAATAGGCTGAGGCTAAATAATCATTGATGTGGAACCAGAGGAAGTTGGGCAAATCTGAACTGCTTCTCATGGAAATGAGTTTCTCATTTTAAAAGTGAAAGTGAGAGTATAATTAGGAATGGGTTTACCTTTCCTGCCACGTATCCTCTTGGTTTGATTCCTAATGAATCACAGGTGCTTCAAAATATGTCATGGCCGCTAACTAGTTAACTCTGTCTGATAAGTACAGGAGGTTAAAAAAAAAAATGTATTTCTTTAGCTCCTGGTTTATTTTGACAACTTTGGATTGATTATTGTCTTGATAGGAAGAAGTCAAAGTGGTTATTAAAGGCCTCTGTCCTGGTCTCATTCTCAGTTTCCTTAATGGTGAAGGTCAGCAGAAAAAAATTGCAGTGAGTGCCACCAGCATCCCAGGGAAGGAGGAGCCTTCACATCACTGCCATTAATAGGGCAGAGGACAGCCGTCTTTACTTTATACATGAAGATAAGATACCACAAAGTAGAAACAGAGGGACCATTCACAGCCTTCTGAGCTCTGAGTTCTGAGATGGAAGTTCCAAAGAAAAACTGAGCCCAAGGTGGAGAAATTGGTTGCTGGAAAATAAAAGCATGCTGAATGAACTGAATCTACGTGAAGGAGCAAAAGCATGGATTAAATGGAAGGATAGGATCAGCCAAAAAAACTAGGAAATGCCAACATCCAAGTGGGAAGACTAACACAGACAATAACCAAAGTCTACAGATGATATAAAATGAGCACAGACAAGCGAGACAATCTCCAGAGCCAGGCTGAGGGATGAATGCTGGGACTATAATTTATGGTCTGCGTATCACTAGGAAGCCCAAGTTTGTGCCATTCAAGTGACTTTCTGAGGTCAGTAATTTCCAGCACCCAAATTTCTCAAACTGAGATAATTATTAAAACCAAAACTCCTAAAGAAAATCCACAAAATACAACATTATAAAAGTTAA
Organism: Bos taurus; assembly: GCF_002263795.3. Taxonomy (NCBI): domain Eukaryota; kingdom Metazoa; phylum Chordata; class Mammalia; order Artiodactyla; family Bovidae; genus Bos; species Bos taurus. The sequence goes on along the minus strand of NC_037353.1, from coordinate 26,090,888 downwards.
TCTCTTGAGTATCAGAAATTTGGGTCTGCCATTTGTGAGAGCTACTCTTTCAGATAACTAGGAGCTTTTAATGTTCTGAAGTAACAGTACTGAATGGTAACCCCACGGGACCCACCTTCTCCTTCCCAATTCATAGCTCATTAATGGGCAAGACAAAGGAACTGGGAATTCCTTTAGGCCTACAGGTGACGCAGAAATGATAAGATCACCAGTACCAGGGAGATAGGAGTAAAGTTAACCATTGATCTCTAAATAGTGACAAGGCAGGACCATAAAACATAGAATTCACCTATAAATATTTAATTATGTGCCTGGTCTGGCAGTAGCCTATGTGTAGGGATACAGCAGTGAACAAGAAACGCCCTAGTTTCACTGGGATCATATTCTAGTTTGAGGAGACAAACAACATGTAGATAAATGGGCTAAAAATATATGTTAAAAATAAGTGTCATGAAGGCAGTTAAAATAGAGTGATATGATAGAGAGTAAAGCTACTTTGCATTGAAAATTTAAGAAAGTCCTCTCTGAGGAGGTGACATTTAAACTGAGATCTGAATGATAATAAGGAATTTACTATGCAAAGATCAAGGTGAGAGCCGTTCTGGAGGGCAGATCTGGTGTGAAATGAAGAATAGAAGGCCAGTAGGTGGTTGTAGATTAGTGGAAGAGGGATTGACAGGAGGAAATGGAGTCAAGAAAATAAGGCTGGGGCAGATTACAAATGACTTTGCTTTCAAATTGAAATGAGAGAGAGAGGATCTGATTTAACCATTACAAGATAACTTTTATTTCTTTGTGGTGAGTGGACTGTCAGGGCCCAAACAGGATGTAGGGAGATGAATCAGCGTGTGTTGGCGGGGTGGGGGTTGGGTTGGGGGGGAGGTGTTGGGGGTAAGGGGAGGTCGGGTAATTGTAAGAGACCAAGTAAGAGAAGGGGCTTGGACAGAGGTTATAATAGTGGATATAGAAAGAGATGGAGAGATTGAGGCTATTCTTACAGGTAAAGTCAATAAGACTTTTAGGATATTTTTACAGATAAAATCAATAGGCTTTTGCTTGAACAAAAAGAAATCACAGACAACATGAATTTGGGGGGTTAAGCAACTGAGGTAGGGAAATGGGAAGAATAGGAGAAGCAAAGCTTTCTGTTGTTTTGTTTGGAGCCTAGCTCAGTCCACCTAGGCTGAGATGTGCTTTGGATTTCCATGCTGTAACAGTGTCAAGAAGTCCTTTGGATGGATGCATCCAGATTTATGGAGAGAGATCAAAGCCAGGGATGTAGAATTGGCTGTCACTTATAAGATAGGACCAACTTAAAGCAGAATACTTTATTTAAAAAAAAAAGCAAAGATTGCCATAGCCAGAGAAAGGAAAAACAATAACTCTCAGGAGAAGCGCAAGCTGGAAAAAAAAAAAAAAAACTTAGGTGATTGTCAATCACAAGATAAATATTTTCCAGCAAGGTCACTTTTGTGATAATCAAGTCATTGTGAGTCTAGGGTGTGTTCACAGACAGCTAGCATATGCAAGAGAAGAAATTATCCTTTCACCAGATCCTAAACACCGTGTTCAGTTTCAATCATTGTAGAAAACTGACAATCAATGTGATTAAAATTAAGAAACAGTTGTTCTAGAAACAGGTTCTATGAATTGAATCAAGCTTAAGGGAAAGAAGAATAAGAGCTGAATAATTTACCATCGCCTTTTAACTTTCTAAGTAAGAAAGATCCAAATAGTTCAGCACACAAAAATAATTGTTGCCTACAGAAAAGGGGTAATATCTGTGAATGAAATTAGAATGTGGATAGATGTGTGAAAATATCAGTTTAAAAACAGATAGAATAAGGTAGAAAAGATTTGTATTCTCATAATTGTTCTAAAAGAGAAAGTCAAATATTTGAACAACAAATGAGCATTCTGTCTTGTCCTTTGGCATATCCCAATCCCTACACTAATCCTGGAGAAACAGTATAGGCTCAGTGAATATGTGAGAAATAAATGAACAAAGGCATGGAATCAGTCTTGAATTGCATATCTGATCACTTTCCACACCTTAGAAAGCCTAGACCGAGCCATCTCTTTAGGGCCTTTCCAAGTGTAGGACTCTAAAATTCACACCCATTTCTGGAACAGATTTACTCTGCATAGGTCTGGGCAGCAGAACAAGGACTGGCAGACAGAAATTGCAAGTAGATTCATTATTGTTCGCCACAAAGCTAACTTTCTAACAACTAAAGCTGATGTACAACGCGGGAATCCATCTGTAAGTTGGTCAGCTCTGTGCTGTCCTGGTAAGGTGGGTGTCTCAAGAGTTGTCAGAGAGGTATCTGCTGTACTGTCTCCTCAAGACCCTTCCTAACTCCATGCATTGATGACTTTATCATACTGAGATGAGAGCCACTAAAAGAAATGAAATCTTCAACAACAATCAGAGTCCTCCCCTGAATACTCTAGCACAGGAATAGAGTTAAAATGGTCATCGATGATCAACGTTCCTCCCTTCGGTTAGGTGTATTGCTCCATTTTACATTATCCCAAATGCACAAGGTGATGGCAATGAATCTACATGGAAGTCCTTAAGAACAGCACATGCACTTTCACTTCTCAGAGGCACAGACTGGTTGCAACTATTGTTTTCATGGGAATGTTTCTCTGAACAAAAATGCCAGTGCTCATAACCACTTACAGAAGAGCAAAGGAACACAAATGGCCAGGTGATGTTTTGTTTTCATTTTCCAAGAACATTCCATTGAAAGGAGACACTGACAGTTTGTCAGGGCTAAGCAAACAGTGGGATCCCTGTCTACTCGCTGATGAGTAACTCTATTATAAGTTTTCATTAGAGCATTGCATTCCACAGGGCTCCATTGTTCATTTCACTCTAATGCTTCTAAGGTACAAAGGTAATACTAATAATACTGGATGGAGGGCTTACCCGAAATAGCACTTAAATTCTAATCTCAATGGATCTAAGTGTACACAGTCACAAATGGATGGGTTCATTTGTATGCTGTTTTGTCTCCATGCATATCTAGCTACCTATCATTTCAATTTATAGGAAACAGCATGCCTTGTTAGCTGAGCTAAAGTTTCCCCAGCTCTTCAATTATGGTTCCAATTTTTTCTGAAAGGTGATATAGCTATTATTTAAATTCAAGAGCCACTATACAGGAGAGTGGGTAGGCCAATGTCTTTTTCTTATGCAAATATATATACATCTGTGTGTGCTGCCAAAATAATGTCAGTCTGAGACCTACTACAGAAAAGAACAATGAACTGATTACTTAACCTTTCTTCCACTTAAAATAAGCTATTTGTTTACCTTGAAGGTTGTAACTTAATTAGAAGCTACTGGTGATGAAGAAATTGCATTTGAGTTTCACAAACTTGCAACTCATAAGCCAGCCAGAGACAAAGTCAAGAAGTTTATAAGGAAATATTGACGATAATGATAAGGTCAGGCCTTACAAAACACTCACTCAGCTTTGAAAGAGGAGTGCAAAGAATTCGTGAGTGAGTTACACTCAGGAGCTGGCATTTAACCAGTGCAGGGACTATTTCAGAGAAGGGCATTCATTAGTAGACGAGTAAGCAGACACCACAGGTGGTAACTAACTCGAGGGAAATATTTGTAGCATTTACGACAGTATCAACATCCACTAAATGGAAAAAATTTTGTTTCAAGAGCTTAGTTTGAACAATCATCTTTAATCTTTTGTAAATTGAAGTGAACAAGGTGAACAAATTGGGGTAATATTATCGTTACTATTATAAAAGAAAATTCAATAGGAATGTAGCTATTTTTTTTTCTGAGCTCTATAAATATTTATTTTCCCAACAACAAAAAAATATTTCATGGAATAGGGAACTATCAAACTTTGTATTAATGAACTTGAGAAGCAACATTTGATCCTATTACATTTTCCTGAGTGAATATTAAATAATTTTCCCAAGTTGGATAGCAATGCTTAGAATACAATGATAATGGCTAAGAGATGTTACTTTTCTTGGTTAAAAAAAATAATGAACTTATGAGTCAAGCTGTCCTCTCTAGAAGTGTGAGCCCTACTCAGTCCTCAACAGAGAGAGCTCTTCCTACTACAGAGAGAGAGGTCTTGGTACTAGAAGGAATTACCTACGGATTCAACCCAAATGCCTGAAACTTGTGTTTTAGTTCTTCTGAATCCTACCCATCCTTACTTACTCACTTTCTTGATTCCAACCAAATACAGTCTTCAGAGCACTCCCTACATCTCCTGAATTCCAGGCTTGGTCAGAGTTTTCTCATCCCTTGGCTTTCCTCCCATCACTTCTACTCCTGCTCCTGGCATCCTTTCTTCTAGGATCAGCCCTCATGCCACCTATGGTATGAAGACCCCCACCCCTGCTCACACACTGGGGGTGTGGAGGCTCCATCCAGCCTCAGGATTCCAGCAATGCAGAGTCAGCATTCTTATCCAGGCATTGCTTAGATTTCTGATGATATGTGGACCATCTAAACTCCTTACCATGATTATGATCTCCCAGAGGACAGAGACCATGTAATGACACTCTGTGTACTTATTAAAGTATCTGGAAAATGAGCAGGTAAAAGAGAAGCATATTGGTGATAGAAACCCAACTTGGTGCTTCCAGGTACTAGCTGTGTAGCTGAGTAATGTATTTAATATGCTTGCATTTTAATACTATTCATTATACCTCCTCATCTAAATCATCTGGTCTACTACTGTTACCTAGGAGTTGGATGATGTAATGTACATTAAATGAATGGGTGGATAAAGAAATGGATGAAGAAATGGGTAAAATGGGTATAAAACCATGCATAGCAACTTGTCCCAATATTTTCCACTGAAAAGTTTTCCATTAATAGGGTAGGAAGCTGTCCTTACCACAAATGCCTGACTGGCAGAGGTGTGTGTTTCATGGCCACGAGGGCGCCACCCCAGTCTAGGAACCAGACATTGTACTCTTCATCAAAGATCTGGAACAACAACAACAACAACAATCATAGCAACACCTTACATTTGCATGGTGCTTGAAAGTTTACCAAGATTTTCACATATATTGTTTCATCTAGATTCTGAGCTTCCAACAATCTTATCAAGAAGTTTGACAAGCAATGTCATCCTCATTTAACAGATGAAAAAATGGGCTAGCAGAGAACAAATAACTGTCAACTGTCCCTAATCCACTCAAATGGCATTTCCAGGGTTCTTTCCCCTCGTACTGTGAGTCAGTGTGCCACAAGAAATTCAGGCAACAAGACCCATGCTCAACTAGATAACCCAATGGAAAACATAGCTTCGAAAAACTTTTTCATCTTTTCATCTGAGTATGTTACTAGTCAGCTTTCTCTTTCTCATCTTTTCAAATGAGACGTTTGCTAATTTATAAATGGTCTCTGTCTCATTCAGTCGTTCGGTCATGTCAGACTCTTTACGACCCCTTGGATTGCGGCATGCCAGGCTTTCCTATATTCCACCATCTCCCGGAGTTTGCTCAAACTCATGTCCATTGAGTTGGTGATGTATCTTATAGTAGGGTTATAAACTTTCTAGGAACTTAAAGGACAATCCCTTTTAGACATGTGGACATTAAAGTCTACATGATAACTGAGTTCTCAGACTTAGCCACCACATCCTAATTTCCCATGCTTGAATGAAGACTTAAGTTTAGTGCTTGGAGATCCTTACACTACATGTTCAATGGGATACCATGCTTCCTGAGATGCAGAGTTACTCATTCTTTGATTCATTCATTTGTCCATTACCTATCAATCTTTCCACTCACTCACCGATTTATTCAGTGATCCATCCATCCATCTGCATACGCATTTACTAAGCACCTACCATGACGCAAGTCTCAGAGCCTTAGCTCAGACCTAACTCCACATACAGCAACACTTCTACAATTTATAACTTTTAAGTCTTCAACCTAAGACAGAAAAAATTGTCTGCACCAAAGAACAAGTTCTCTCCTCTAGATCTTCTAGAGAAAAGTGGAATTAGAGAATTCCTCCAGTTCTTAACCACTAATGGTGGCTCTTACAAGCTGGATGGAGAGGTTGGGGTGGTGGGTTAAGTGAGACGTACTAGAAGGGGTAAAAAGATATAAGCGGAGTTAAAAAGGAGGGGATAGGAGGGATGGTGTCCCCTGTAAATATGACTCAGAGAACACCATGGAGAAAAGCAAATGGACTCTCGGGCCTAAACCTTTCAATTGGTTTTCTTCTTATATTTGCCTTTAAATGTCCACACTAATGGTGTGTTTTTTTATATTCCAGATATAAACATAGACTCTGAGTCTGAGTTCAAAAGTGGACTCCATGAATAGAAGCACTGGATCAAAGTCTGAGAGTAAGGACTACAAGAAGATTCTCAGTACTGAGGAAAAGAAGTTATTTTTCTTCATACTATCCTCTCTAAAATAGTATTCTGGCCACTTCTAACTCTTGCCCTGTTCAGCACTGTAGTGGAAGCTGGAATGCTTAGTTGTTTGGGAAAAGAGACAAGGAAACCAAAGTGGTGACAACACAAGGAAGGAATGTTGCAGTGGCCACCTGGCCAGGTGAGCTATTTCTTGTATTCAGGGACAATATTTTGTCTGTTGTGAATTTCTGGACCAGAAGAATTTACATTCCAATTTCTACCCCATTTGGCACTTATAAGAGAGTATCTTATGTTTTGAAAGTATGTTCTTATTTATGTGTCTGTTCCTCATCTAGTTGATTCCCTTGTGGGCAGGAATCTTCATTTATTCTTTGGAGTAGACCTTATAGTAGTTAACATAGGAGTTGTGTCTAACATGTCCTTGGTAATTTTTTTTTTTTTTTTTGATAAGTGGTAGTAGTGGAAGTGATGGCAATGGGGGTGATGATGATGATGTTGGTGGTGATGGTGATAATCTTCACCAAGGGACGCAAACAGAAAGTTGTGCAAGCAGATTTCAGATAGTTGCTTCATCTTCATCATTAAGACATTCAATACTCATCCTTTTTCTTCCTCAGATAGAAACCTTCTCATCTTTAAGGTTTAGTAAAATGTCAGCTCTTCTCGTGAAGTCTTTCCCAGTTTGCCCAAGTAGAATTAATTCCTCCCATTTCTCTGCAAGCTAATAATGACACTAAAATAACGCAATCTAAGCTACAGTTATTTATGAGCCCGTTTCCTCTACTTAATTTTGAGCTCCATGGGAAAAGGGACTCAAAAGTATTCAGTGGCCTCATCAGGTTTATACTTGACACCTAGTTGACACTGTATAAGTCTGTGTTGTCCAATATAGTAGCTACAAGAAACAATTTAAATTTAAATTGATTAAAATTAAATTAAAAATTCGCTCCTCTGTCACCCTAGCCATATTTCAAGTGTGCAACAAACATAAAGGACAGCATACACACAGCACATTTTCCTTATTGCTGAAAGTTCTATTGGACAGCACTACAAACAAAAATGTTTGTACAATTGAGTTAATTTTTCATATGGTCATATATCTATTAAGCAGTCTCATCCTTAACTAAGGTTGGGCCCACATATTATTTAAGCCATCACAGATGGCTTAAGCCACTTCTGTGGCTTTGCTGGTCTTAGTATTCTATACCCTTCACCTTGTAGATAAAGAAACAGATCTAGAAAGGTAGAGAGACGTGCTTGCCAAGATCCCGTGGCACATTAATGATACAAAATTGTTTTATTGATTGTATCCCCTCACACAGGCACGGTAATTAAGCATCTGGTGACTGTTCCATACCATTTGCTGAATGAAAGAATGAAAAAACTAGGGAAACCCCAGTTCTTCTTATTCCTTGCCCAGCTCTTCCCATTTTACCCCACTGCTCATCGATTCTTCCAGCTACTTTGACCAAACAGAATTGCTGCTTCAATTTTTTTTTTTTTTACAAACAAAAAGTCACAATGAGCCTGAGAATCCATTGATAAGAGAAATATTGGCAGAATTTGCCCTAAATATCTCTTCCCTGTTTCCGAATCTCTCAGTTACCTGTCTCCATGTGTTGCCCCCATCAGAAGAGATGAACACACTGATGTCAGTATATGAGAGCTCCAGACCAATGTTGCCTAAAACAGAAGCAGATTATTTGAAAATGTCAGGCGCTTTACAGATTACGTGTGCTTGGGGTTGAGGAAAGGGGTAGCAGAGAGTACAGGTTTTCCAAGTTATGTTTAGAATATATTTATGCAGTTTTTTCTTGGTGTCATATTAGAACCCCAGCAGGAAGATAACCTAACATGGAAAACAACAAATAAATAAATAATACAAGAGGGACGCCTGTTTAAAAGACAACACCCAAAGACCAAATATCGATTAGCTTGGATCTCTGGAACTATTCATTCTGTATACCATCAGTCTCTCCAAAATTGATCTTGATGATGGCAAAGACCAGAAGAGTAAACAATTATGCTAGCCTAGGAACACCTTCCTTCTCATATGTAATTTTATGTTAAGAAAAACCGGTGTATGTGTGAGTATGTATATGTGTGTGTGTGCGCATATGTGTATCTGTTTCCAAGTTAAACCTGTCAAAATATTTCTTGTGTGCCAGGCCATTGAATAAACCAATGGTACAGAATATGTAACCAAAGTGATAGAGTTTCTAGAAGAAGATGACAATATTCAGCAGACCACGGTCGTCAAGTACCTGGAGAAGGAAATGGCAACCCATCCCAGTATTCTCACCTGGAGGATCCCATGGACAGAGGAGCCTGGTGGGCTACAGTCCATGGGGTTGCAAGACTTAGCAACTTAGCGACTAAGCCATGGTCATCAAGCACGGTGGGAGAAGTCACCTGGATTACACCTAGACTGACCACAATTCCTGTCTTATTCCTTCACACCTTTTCCCTCTCCCCTTCTTTTTCTTCCCTTTGCATCACCTTGTGGTTATATTTGTAAAAACAAGAAAGTAGTTAAGATTTTCTAGCCTATCCATATTGCCCAAGTTTACCCACAAACCCTCTGGTCCCAGAACAAATGTCCCAAACTTAAAAGTGAGCTGCTCAATAAATAATTGTACAACAGATGAATGAGGAAACACGTGACTGAATTATGTTATGATGTTGATGTGCATTTGGGGAGGTCTTTAGAAGCAGGAGAGTGCCCTAAACATGTAACAATTTATCATTGAGGCTGATATTTTTTCTTTAAAAATAGCAGGAAGGGAATGTTAGCTCCCACACATCTGTAGCCTAAATAAGAGCACAATAAAAATGCAATAATGAAAATGTTAATTGAGCTCCTGACATTTAATGCTTCAAAATGAGAAATTAAAGCCAGGCTACAGCTTGTCAAGCTCACATCAGCATCAGGGAGCACACAGCTAGCCAACTTGTTTTGACACTCAGACTTCCAAAAATAACCCTAGGGCTCAGGGCTCAGGCAGTCAGTACCAGTGGAGAGGGTAGTGACATGGTGAACAGTTCTGAGGATCTATGTCTAGAATCTGGACTTCAACTCTTCAGATGCAGGTTTTGGAAGACACAGAAATGAAGAAAGTAAAGAGGGACGGGACAGAGAATGTCAACCTGTCCTTTAATCATGGCCACCTGGAGCACTGTGCCAAATATTCTGAGCCCATGTTTGGTTTCAACAGAACAGAGTCTGGTGACGGATAAGTAACATCTACCAAGGGTGGTAGAGAGACAGGGAGGCAGGTGTATGTATAGCCCCCCAAGAGCTAGAATCTGCCGGCCCTGTAAGGGCTTAGCATCTGTTACATCCTCTTTAGGAGCTGGTTCTGCCTATATCTTAAACCTGTCTTGCAAAGCTCAAGGAGACTGATTTTGGAGGCATGGTGATGATGAGAATCCAAGGCTCCCAGTGAAGCTTGCTTTAGAAATATCTTGGGTCAATTGAAAGGATCCCTGAAAGAAACGCTACTGATCACAGACCAAAAGTCAGTTCCCAGAGGAAAGGACAGAAAAGGGGGTGTCCAGGATGACTTGATCTTTGAACATATTCCGTCCCCAATTGGACCTATAGGAAGGAAACCTCTGAGGGAGAGTCTGGATTACGGTGTGAGAGAAGGAAGATCTGAATGCTGTGCCTCACTTGTTACAGTGAAACTGGATGAGGGCTCCCAGTGTGGCCCCAGGCCAGGCTAGAGGAAGAGGCAGCTGGTCCCCCTTGGAGTGGTGTGATAGGAGAAATGGGGAGAGCCATGGAAAACAGGGAGCTCCTCACAACAACAGCTTAGCTGGTCAATCACACGGGTTCTGCAGCCCATCTGGGCAGCTGTCAACAACATGCTTTTAGCCTCATGTCCTCCCAAGGTACCTTTCTACCTAAGGCTTTATTTAGACACTCCCGGAAAAGAGAGCATGTCAAGGCTGTATATTGTCACCCTGCTTATTTAACTTATATGCAGAGTACATCATGAGAAACGCTGGACTGGAAGAAACACAAGCTGGAATCAAGATTCCTGGGAGAAATATCAATAACCTCAGATATGCAGATGACACCACCGTTATGGCAGAAAGTGAAGAGGAACTCAAAAGCCTCTTGATGAAAGTGAAAGTGGAGAGTGAAAAAGTTGGCTTGAAGCTCAACATTCAGAAAACGAAGATCATAGCATCCGGTCCCACCACTTCATGGGAAATAGATGGGGAAACAGTGGAAACAGTGACATACTTTATTTTTTTGAGCTCCAAAATCACTGCAGATGGTGACTGCAGCCATGAAATTAAAAGACGTTTACTCCTTGGAAGGAAAGTTATGACCAACCTAGATAGCATATTCAAAAGCAGAGACATTACTTTGCCAACAAATGTCCATCTAGTCAAGGCTATGGTTTTTCCAGTGGTCATGTATGGATGTGAGAATTGGACTGTGAAGAAGGCTGAGCACCGAAGAATTGATGCTTTTGAACTGTGGTGTTGGAGAAGACTCTTGAGAGTCCCTTGGACTGCAAAGAGATCCAACCAGTCCATTCTGAAGATCAGCCCTGGGATTTCTTTGGAAGGAATGATGCTAAAGCTGAAACTCCAGTACTTTGGCCACCTCATGCGAAGAGTTGACTCATTGGAAAAGACTCTGATGCTGGGAGGGATTGGGGGCAGGAGGAGAAGGGGATGACAGAGGATGAGATGGCTGAATGGCATCACTGACTCGATGGATGTGAGTCTGAGTGAACTCCGGGAGTCGGTGATGGACAGGGAGGCCTGGCGTGCTGCGATTCATGGGGTCGCAGAGAGTCGGACTCGACTGAGCGACTGAACTGAACTGAACTGAACTGGAAAAAAGAGAGAGAGACAGAAACACAAAGAGACAGGGGGAGAATCTTAACATGCTCTGAGGTTAGAGATGCTTCTCTCACCACCACTGATGTCCACTCAGGGTAATTAAATGCAAGAGGAAGCAGACAGTACAGGAAAGCACCTCCATGGAAGGGACAACATAAGGGTATGAACATTCAGAGTGTACAGGAAGCATGGCAGGGAGCCTGGAGTAGCTGTGGGGCTGGCAGGTAAAGGGGCTCGGGACTAGGTCTGGCCGAATGGCTACTGGATGGACTAGACTTGGAGGCAGAGGGAGTGTGAGTGAGGGCAAGATACCTGTTCCTCCTGCCCTCCACCTCTTCACCCATAAATCATAGGGCCATTTGCAATCACAGCAGGAAAGTGCTCTGTACACCTTAAGAGCCTGGAAGGATGTATGGTCTCGGTGACCAGCTTGAAACCACAGTGTAAGGATACTTAGTACTCTGGTGCTTCTGCTGCTAAAAAGCAAGTGCCAAACTCTCCAGACTGGAATTCTATCTGCCTTTGGAGGTGGTCTCAACAGACATAAGAGATGAATCCCGGCAGGCACTGTCATCCATGCCACTTCCCCGACCCCTGGTCTCAGTGGGAGATAGGAGAAGGCAGTGAGGAGTGAAGGTGAGAGGGACCAGGGCCATTGACACCTGAAGGCAGGAGACATGCATGGATCTGGAAAAGGCTTCTGGAGAGACAGGTCCATCCAGACCACTGAAGGCATCCTCGGCTAAGTTCGTAATTATTTTTCTGATAGTGAAACGACCTTCAGGGAGAACTGGCAAGCAGGGTAAGGAGAAGCTGGGAATAAGGAGACATCTGTCAGTGACCCAGTAAAGGCTTTTCATGAGGATCTTGTCAGCTGTGTTATGCCCCTCTTGATGCACTATGCAAAGTTACAAGAGTTACAAAGGGAGAATGTTAGTCAATTCTCATGGAAATGGGCAAAAGAAGTTTCAGAATCCAGTCTTGAATGCCTATGTGTTTGTTAGCTCATAAAGACTTAGTTAGAGTAATTTCGAGCCCCATGATGGTTGTAGGTGATACCAGCCACAACTAACCCTCCTGACTATGCTCTGAGCCCTCAGCGGGATCTTGTAGGCACACTCTCCAATCTCTAATTCTTACAACACCCTCACAAGGCAGGGAAAGATAACTTGATTTGCAGATGAGGGAAATGAAGCACAGAGGTTAAAGAACTTGGTCAAATTCTTAAGGCTCATAAGTGTCAGAGCTCAGCTTGGAAAGCAGGCCTGCAGAGTTCCTAAGTGCATTCATTCATTCTGGAGATGCACACTGAATGCACATTATTTGTGGATTTCTATTGAAAGACGTGTACAAATCATGTTCTTCTGGTGCAATAAGAGCAGTTCTAAATTTCTGTAATATTAATGATGATATTATAAAAGGTATCATGTATTGAGCATTCAATATCTCCTAGGCACTGTTTTGAACGCTTGAAACCCATCACTTTGTTTAATACTCCAGTTCCATTATGTCGGTACTCTTTTTTCCGCTGTCAGTGAAAACACCAATGTTTAGAGTGGCTAAGCCACAGAAAGAAATCCTGGCTACATAGTTAGCATTTACATAATGATAACTTTTATTATTTTTTTTCCTTTTTTTTACAATTTATTTTCATTGGAGGATAATTACTTTACAATATTGTGACAGCCTCTGCCACACATCAACATGAATCGGCCACGGGCATACATGTGTCCCCTCCCTACTGAAGCCCCCTGCCACCTCCCTTTCTACTCCATCCCACAGGGAACCCAAAGTCTGTGCTCTGTAACTTTTATTATTGATTACTGTTCTCCAGTGTTCCTTCCACTCCAGTCCAGGGCCTCCTGTAGGCCTGGAGGAGAGGCAAAGTATAGCAGTCCCACAGTTGGGAGGCCTAACAGACATGGATGATGGAGTGTGGGGGTCACTCCCCCCGTCAGGAACATAGTACCAGAGCCTGCCTTCGACACTCACTGTGCTGGGCTCCCTGAAGCCAGTGGTGTTAAATATGGTGGATCCAGTTTCTATGGGTGGAGAGTTGACTGAGGTGTCTTCAGAAGGCTATGACAGCTGTCACCCCAATTCGAGTGGATGGTCACTGGTGGTATTTAAAAGTTTGTGCAGTTGAAGGGTTGGAGGAAGGAAGTCATGGCTAGCAGAGCAGTAACTCCAGGGCCTGGAGCTTCAGGTTGATGAGTTTATCATCTCGGCAGGTCTCTGTGAATTTATCTACTTTCATTAGAAAAAAACTGCCTCATACCAGAGCCCTAACTTCGAAGATTAGAGGCCTGCTTTGCTTTATGCCATTAATGTATTCCTGAAAAGGTGTATGGAAATCAAATGCATGCTAATCAGAGCACTTTCCCCAGGAGACTTTCATTTTCATCTCGGAGTTGTTTTATCTTCATTTCTGATCGATGTTCAGTGGACAGTGGCTCCAACAATGCAACCTGGAGTTTCTCTGCCCTTTCCCCCAGGCCCTCAGCCAAGTGGTTAACCATGTGTAAACAAATCTTTACACGCACCAGAGACCTCCTGATTAAAAACAGCTCTGGGGTGGAACCTTTTGTAAAGAATCCTCTGTGCAAAGAGAAAACTACCCCCCAAACTTATACTTGGTGAGCTAAGAAGCTCATATATCACATTTTCTCAAAGTGAGAATTCCCTATTGCAAACAACCTTTCTGATCAGTTAGATGACTTGGAAAGGAACTCTGGCCTCTAGCTAACACAGGGACTGCGCTATGACCACGTGAAATGTTGCATTCACCAAGAGTTACAAGGTTCTGGAGCTCTTTGCCTGGGTGATTAGGTTGGCCTTGCAGTTCCACAAATTCTGCCTGTTTCCTGGGATGAATGCCCACAGCTTTTATCTGACGCTCAAATGGTTACAAAGAGCTCATGTCACGTGCCAGAAGCCCTCAGTAAGAAGCAGCTCAGTCTTCCTTACCTGTGGCCACCACGAGCCCTGGAGCTGTCTCCTTGCTGGAGATTCTTCCTGAGGAATATGGATTTTCGGAGATCTGCAAGTGTAGGTGTAGGGAGCAGAAAGGCTAAAATGGAGAAAAAGAAAGTAGTTTCATTCCTGGGAACTTCATTCTTGTCAGGGAACTCCTGACATGCACCCCTGCCCCACCAGATACAGGGCTCGCAGGTGCCCACCTTCTAGGAACAGCAAGGGTTAGATGTGAGTCACTTACTCACTGCCCCAAGAGATGGCCTGGGGCAGGAGTCATCTCTCCCTGAACAGCTGGTAGAATCACATCAGAACCTGCCCTGAGCACCATTCATAGGCCCCTTCTTGTCCCTGCTCCCACCACAATTGTATGCTTCCCCTTTCTCACCCTGACTCTATCTATCGAGGTCCAGTTCATGGTCAGCCTCATGAAGCCTCCTGACCATTTCTTCCCACCCACAGGATGACAATGTTCTTCTCCCATCTTTCACCGTGGCCATCACACTCTGCTTCTTGGAGCTCTGTGGGGGCCACTGGGAGCAGTGGAGGGGGAAGTGAAGAGAGACAGTCTTGACCCTCTACCCTCTTCTTCAATCAGATGGTCCCTCTTTCTGCTTCATGTGTTTGGTTCCTGTTTATAATTTTACTTTGAATTTCACTTAAATTGTCTGAAGCCATTATCTGAAATTTGTATAAGTTTGTCTTCTTACTTATTTATCCCTAGTTGAGTTTCTTTAAAAGGATTAGGGATTTAGAGAGATGTAGACACATAATAGGAGAAGGCAATGGCACCCCACTCCAGCACTCTTGCCTGGAAAATCCCATGGATGGAGGAGCCTGGTAGGCTGCAGTCCATGGGGTCGCTTAAGAGTCGGGCATGACTGAGCGACTTCACTTTCACTTTTCACTTTCATGCATTGGAGAAGGAAATGGCAACCCACTCCAGTATTCTTGCCTGGAGAATCCCAGGGACAGAGGAGCCTAGTGGGCTGCCGTCTATGCGGTCGCACAGAGTCAGACACGACTGAAGCGACTAGCAGCAGCAGCAGCAGACACATAATAAAAAATATATATAAAAAAATTGTGAAATTGGGGAAAGGAGAAAATTAGGTTAATAAAATAAGATGAATCCATGGGTAAGATTTAGGGAGTGGGGAATTCTTGCTGTGACCAGTTCTTGGACACAGGCAGGCATATGTCTCTGACCTTCCTAGTACCTCAAGCCAAAAACATGGAGCTGGACTGAAAACTACAAAAGGAAAAGGCCATGTTAATCCCATTTACCACCATACTCCCAGTTTTTAACATAATGTCTGGAATATCCAGTAAGTAGTGAAAAGCAACTTTTTTTGCGAAGGAGAAACATAATCATTTCTGGGACTGTAGAAATGTTTCTCACATTTGTCCTCTTTAAGAGGGCACTGAGGGTTGTGAATTTCATTGTTAATGATATGGCTTCCCTCCTCATTTGGAGTTGCGGCCCCTGAGAACAGAGATCACGTCTTATATATTAGATCCTCCATGTGCCTATGTCAATATCCCATACAGCTGGAACCCTGGGAATGCTGAGAGATTAACTCTTGTCCATGTGGACATACCAGCCTGCATTTCTTGGGCTTCTAATGCAGCTTTTACTTACCTTACCCATTTTCAAGCACTTATCAAATGGCATCATATCAGTATCAGCTAATAGGTATTTACCACTACTGAGCTCTGCCTGGGACCCTTGGGCACAGGCTTCTCCTATGCAGTCTTTCTCTTACTAGAAGTTATAGCACATAGTATATTCTCAAGTAAAAGCTTGTGGAATCCAACTGAACTTTCCATCCAGACTGATATGGCAGTCTGAGTCCACAGATCAATGCCCTAGGAGTTGTAGGAAATCCCTGCCCAGCACCAGGCACCTTCCTAAGGCCTCTCTGGTGGAATAAGGCCCCTGATGGAGCATCCCCAGGTAAGTAGTCTGCCCTGTGGTCTCACATGAGACCGGGACACTGACCAGCAGGCAGTGTACTGGGTTTCCTCTCAGGTCCATATCTGGAGCTTGCAGGAGGCGCCAATCCCTGCCTTTGTTGTAGGTGATGTATGTCTTCACCTGGTCATCCACCTTCTTGTTTGCCAGGAATATCCCTTTGATACCGGCTACCTAGGAAAAAGGGCGAAAGATGGAGAACCACGTTGGGCCAAAATGCTTATAGTTTTGGAGAAGCCTAGGGAGAAATCCCCTAGGATTGTCCACAGTGTGTTGGAGAACACAAGAGGAAAAGAGGAGGAGCATAGTGAGAAATGTCACATTCCACATGGTCTACAGGAGAAGTTTAAGCTCATTATTCTTGCCTGGAGAATCCCAGGGACAGAGGAGCCTGGTGGGCTGCCATCTATGGGGTCACGCGGAGTCGGACACGACTGAAGCGACTTAGCAGCATCAGCAGCTGCTGGCCTCTACACAACCCCCCCACTCCCTCAACCACCTCCCGCCACAAACCAGATATTCCATCCTCCTCTTACTCATCTTCTTTGCCCCACTCTACACATCTCTGTACTTTGTTCAGAGGACTTTACCCTTAATTAACTTTTTATCCTTAATTAACCACCAAAATTTCCTCTGGGGTGGAAGTGAATGATAGCAACCCAAGTAGTTACTCCTAGAGAACATTTGAGATTAGCCAACATATACTATATATAAAATAGATAAACAAGAAAGACCTGCTGCATAGCACCAAGAAGTATATTCAGTATCTTACAATAACTTATAATAATGGAAAAGAATTTGAAAAAGAATACACATATTCATATACATATATGTATAAATGTATACATATATGTGTGTGGGTATATATACACACACACACACACATATATATATATATAACTGAATCACTTTTCTGTACACCTGAAATATTGTTCAGTTCAGTTCAGTTGCTCAGTCGTGACCGACTCTTTGCAACCCCATGAACCGCAGCACGCCAGGCCTCCCTGTCCATCACCAACTCCCAGAGTCCACCCAAACCCATGTCCAATGAGTTGGTGATGCCATCTAGGCATCTCATCCTCTGTCGTCCCCTTCTCCTCCTGCCCTCAATCTTTTCCAGCATCAGGGTCTTTTCAAATGAGTCAGCTCTTCTCATCAGGTGGCCAAAGTATTGGAGTTTCAGCTTCAACATCAGTCCCTCCAATGAACACCCAGGACTGATCTCCTTTAGGATGGACTGGTTGGATCTCCCTGCAGTCCAAGGGACTCTCAAGAGTCTTCTCCAACATCACAGTTCAAAAGTATCAATTCTTCAGCACTCAGCCTTCTTTATAGTCCAATACTCACATCCATACATGACTACTGGAAAAACCATAGCTTCGACTAGACAGACCTTTGTTGGCAAAGTAATGTCTCTGCTTTTTAATATGCTGTCTAGGTTAGTCATAACTTTCCTTCCAAAGAGCAAGTGTCTTTTAATTTCATGGCTGCAATCACCATCTGCAGTGATTTTGGAGGCCAGAAAAATAAGGTCAGCCACTGTGTCCACTGTTTCCACTTCTATTTGCCATGAAGTGATGGGACCAGATGCCATGATCTTAGTTTTCTGAATGTTGAGTTTTAAGCCAACCTTTTCACTCTTCTCTTTCACTTTCATCAAGAGGCTCTTTAGTTCTTCCTCACTTTCTGCCATAAGGGTGGCGTCATCTGCATATCTGAGGTTATTGATATTTTTCCCAGCAATCTTGATTCCAGCTTGTGCTTCCTCCACTCCAGTGTTTCTCATGATGTACTCTGCATATAAGTTAAATAAGCAGGGTGACAATATACAGCGTTGATGTACTCCTTTTCCTATTTGGAACCAGTCTGTTGTTCCATGTCCAGTTCTAACTGTTGCTTCCTGACCTGCATATAGGTTTCTCAAGAGGCAGGTCAGGTGGTCTGGTATTCCCATCTCTTTCAGAATTTTCCACAGTTTATTGTGATCCACACAGTCAAAGGCTTTGGCATAGTCAATAAAGCAGAAATAGATGTTTTTCTGGAGCTCTCTTGTTTTTTCCATGATCCAGCGGATGCTGTCAATTTAATCTCTGGTTCCTCTGCCTTTTCTAAAACCAGCTTGAACATCTGGAATTTCACAGTTCATGTATTGCTGAAGCCTGGCTTGGAGAATTTTGAGCATTACTTTACTAGCATGTGAGATGAGTGCAATTGTGCAGTAGTTTGAGCATTCTTTGGCATTGCCTTTCTTTGGAATGAAAACTGACCCTTTCCAGTCCTGTGGCCACTGCTGACATTGTAAATCAACTATATTTCAATAAAAATTTAAAAATAAATAAAAACAGAGAACATAGGATTTTGCTCAGAGGGGGTTTGTAGACAGGTTTTCAAGGCATCAAGGTATAATCTGTAATGGTGCTAAGTTGAAGTGTCCTGATTAGTAGTGAGGAAGATGTTCTCTTAAAAAGTTAATCAATAAGATAATTAAGGATAAAGGATCACAACAAACTGTGGAAAATTCTTAAAGAGATGGGAATACCAGACCACCTGAACCTGCCTCCTGAGAAATCTGCATGCAGGTCAAGAAACAACAGTCAGAACTGGACATGGAACAACAAACCGGTTCCAAATTGGGAAAGGAGTATGTCCAGGCTATATATTGTCACCCTGCTTGTTTAACTTATATGCAGAGTACATCATCGGAGAAGGCAATGGCACCCCACTCCAGTACTCTTGCCTGGAAAATCCCATGGACGGAGGAGCCTAGTAGGCTGCAGTCCATGGGGTCGCTGAGGGTTGGACACGACTGAGCGATTTCACTTTCACTTTTCACTTTCATGCATTGGAGAAGGAAATGGCAACCCACTCCAGTGTTCTTGCCTGGAGAATCCCAGGGATGGGGGAGCCTGCTGGGCTGCCGTCTTTGGGGTCGCACAGAGTCGGACACAACTGAAGCGACTTAGCAGCAGCAGCAGCAGCAGAGTACATCATGCGAAATGCTGGGCTGGATGAATCACAGGCTTGAATCAAGATTACGAGGAGAAATATCAATAACCTCAGATATGCAGATGATACCACGCTTGTGGCAGAAAGCAAAGAAGAACTAAAGAGCCTCTTGATGAAAGTAAAGAGAGGACAGTGAAAAGTTTGGCTTAAAACTCAACATTCAAAAAACTAAGATCATGGAATCTGACCCCATCACTTCATGGCAAATAGATGGGGAAACAGTAGAAACAGTGACAGACTTTATTTATTTGGGCTCCAAAATCACTGCAGATGGTGACTGCAGCCATGAAATTAAAAGACACTTGCTCCTTGGAAGAAAATTTATGACCTACCTAGACAGCATATTAAAAAGCAGAGATATTACTTTGCTAACAAAGGTCCATCTAGTCAAAACAATATTTTTTCCAGTAGTCATGTATGGATGTGAGAGTTGGACTATAAAGAAAGCTGAGCACTGAAGAATTGATGCTTATGGACTGTGGTGTTGGAGCAGACTCTTAAAAGTCCCTTGGACTGCAAGGAGATCCAACCAGTCCATCCTAAAGGAAATCAGTCCTGAATATTTATTGGAAGGGCTGATGTTGACACTGAAACTCAAATATTTCAGACACCAGATGTGAAGCACTGAGTCATTGGAAAAGACCCTGATGCTGGAAAAGATTGAAGGTGGGAGGAGAAGGGGACGACGGAGGATGAGATGGCTGGATGGCATCACTGACTCAATGGACATGAGTTTGAGTAAACTCTGGGAGCTGGTGATGGACAGGGAGCCTGGCATGCTGCGGTCCATGAGGTTGCAAAGAGTTGGACATGACTGAGTGACTGAACTGAACTGAGATGTCTTCTATCTCGGATGACCCAGCTTGGTGACCTGGCCCCTATCATCGGCTGTGACACCAGTCACTGTGGACTTTGGATAATTCTTATTTTATCTTGGGTCTCAGCCAATTGTCACTTTAAAAAATGTGGAATAAGCCCTTCCCTTTCTTTTTTTCCTCTGTTGGTTGGCAAAGGATACCACAGATAATGTAGACCACTCTTGCCAGAGTTCCCCATGTATTGGGATTTGCATACCTTTGATATTCTGAAGGAAGAAGAGCATCACCACAAGTAGCTACAGACTGAGGAGATTTATCATCCAGAACGGTTCAAGACTAAGCACAGATTTGACTCACTTTTATTACTTCTCTGCCCACATCTGAGCAATAAGAAGATATATTTAGAATGACAGCAATCTATGTTGTCTTGACTTTCCATTTAAGTTCCAAAGGAAAGGTAATTCAAATTGTTTAGATACATATAAACAAGACTTCAGCAGATTTTCTAGATAACACTCAGATATCTCGAAATTTTAATTGTATTCATCCTTACCCCCATTCTTTGAGGGTCATCGTGAATTGACGTGTATTGCAGTTCTGAGAGGATCCCAGTGGGAGCAAAGGGAAAGACTTTCATAGAAGTCAGCTCTTCTGTTTTTTGTTTGTTTGTTTGTTTGATTTTTAGTGACATAATTTAGCTGATGAAATGAGAAGTGCTTTTTTTTTTTTTAAGTAATCTGACTGACCTTGAAAGAGAATAAAGAATGCCAACCCAAATACAAAATAAATAAATAAATAACAAAAACCGAACAGGACATGTCTGGAGGAGAACAGACTGGGAAGGACACCACTAGGGGAATTTGACAAAGGGCCAAGGGTGGAATTGATTAGAATCCTATTGTGAACAGAGGGTGGGAAAGGACAGAAGCCAGGGTGGGGCGAGGGACAGTGGTGTCAGCCTTATGCCCTTTCCCAGTGGTACCCTCCCTGCCTTAGCTGCTCAGAGACAGTGCCGTTTCAGGAAGGCTGGTACCTCACATACTCATCCAAGGTCTGTGAGGCTCTGCAATCACCTCAGTCTTTAAAATCAACTGCAAAGGTGTCTGTCTCAAACCCAGTTACTGATAATTCCTCACAGGGAATCGAATCTGAGTTTCCTTAGAACCTTCTGCCTAATGCAGGCCTTTTGTTATTCTCTTTAGACACAGGGCTGGTACCTTTTCTTGTGTATTACCAGTTAATAACACCATATCTCTCTCTCATGCCGGTTGCCCCTCTCCATCGTGCACCAGAGGCCTTGCTATCTAATTTCTAGAACATAAATAGGTCAGAATCAGACTCTCATCTGTCACCTGCACACCCTGCCTCCTAGTTTGATGCATTCCAGCATGAATTACTAGCCACTCTGCTGCTGCTTGTGTTCTTCTGGATAAGTATGCTTGGAAAATATATGCCAATATTACATTAGCATTTTTCCCCTAAGAACCCCACCACTCGGGTGGGTATTTTCTGTGTGCCTCACTTAGTCTGAGAGCAAAATCATGAGAATGGAGACTGAAAAGATACAAAAAGGAGAGATTTTGAGGGAACCCAGATGCATCTCTGAGGGTGTTCCTCCTGCAGCTGCACATAATGCCAAAGAAATCTCAGTCTTGTCTGGGGGCAAAAAGGAACACTTTCCATTTGTATTTGGATTCTTCTAAGCCCCATCATTGCTGCTGAATTGCTTCTTGGCTCCATCTCTTGAATAAATGGGCTGCAAGTTTGGAGGGTACTTTGCTTTCTGTATCCTAGGCCAATAGCTTTCAAACTTTCCAAGCACAGCCCAAGTATGAAACCCATTTCCGTTGCCACCTAGTAGACTCATAACCATATATGCATATATGTGTACACATGTAGCTATATATATATATATATATATATATATATATCCAAAACAAAAGTTCCATGAAACACTACTTGCCTTCACTACATGCAGTATAAAGAAACTGGAGAATAAGACACACATTTTAGCTTCTCCATTCAAGGAGGCATTTAGAATCTGATAAACTTAAACATGCTATGGGCCACTGTGGTTTGAAATCAGAAGCATAGCTGCTGCTGTTGGCCCCGAGAGCTCAAGGAGCAAGGTACCAGCTTGTGGTAGTCCCCAAGAAGAGAGTAGTATTGATACAAGATTCCAGGCCTGCACGACCCAGTTTCCCCCGGGAATCAGTCTGAGGTGCAAAGGGACACTGACAGCAGCCCCTTGGCAGAGCACTGAGTCCAGGTGGCATGCTCATCTGTCGCTCACTCCCCTGGGCCCTCAGGACAAGGAAACCAGGGTTCTGCTGAGAAAAGCAATTATCATGGTGTGCCTTGGGCTGTCCCTAGAGTTGGACCTGTGGTGAGGAGCTGAAGAAGATTAGTTTGGGTAGAATGTCCCCACGGAGTCTGTAAGTAGTTGTCCATCTGTCCAAAGAAGGGTAACGTAAGGTCAAGATAAAGCAGTGGGTGGAGGGCAGTCACCGGAGACAAGGAAAGCAACGAAACGTCAATAATATGGGCAAAGAGGCCAGAACACTAAGGGTGGCTCAGAGTTTCATTTTATCCATCCAACCAAGTATAGTGAGGTCAAGATATAATTAGTCATTAGGAAATCTAAATAGAACTAACAAAGTACCACTAGGCCTCTGAAAGAATGTCTAAACACACACGCATGCCACACACTCCCCACCTCCCCCCACATGCACACACACACCTGATAATACCAAGGTGAAGCAACTAGAACTTGTTTTCATCTCTGGTGGAGAACAAAATGATATTGCCAGTTAAGAAATGGCTTGGTGGCTTTTTATAAACATAAACACATTTTTGAGAGTCCCTTGGACAGCAAGGAGATCAAACCAGTCAATCCTGAAAGAAATCAATCCTGAATATTCATTGGAAGAACTGTTGCTAAAGTTGAAGCTCCAATACTTTGGCTACCTGATGTGAAGAGCTGACTCACTGGGGGAAGAGCCTGATGCTGGGAAAGAATGAATGCAAAAGGAGAAGGAAGCAGCAGATGATGAGATGGTTAGATAGCATCACTGACTCAATGGACATGAATTTGAGCAAACTCTGGGAGACAGTGAAGGACAGAGGAGTCTACGGTGTTGCAGAGTTGGACATGACTTAGAACTGAACAACAACACACACACACATTGGACCTAGCAATTCTGCTTCTAGGTATTTATCCATGAGAAAGAAAAACTTATGTTCACACGAATGTTTACAGAAATTTCATTCATAGTCACACAGATCTGGAAACAACCTGAATAACCTTCAACTGCCAAATGAATGAACAAACAAGAACACATGCAGGCAATGCAGTGCTGCTCAGCAATAGAAAGAAAGGAACATCTCTTGATATTCAATAAGATGGGTGGATCTCAAAATAATAAGTGAAAGAAGCTAGACTCAAAAGACTCCCTACTGCACAATTTCATTCATATGAAAATGTAGAAAAGGCAAAACTGGAGGGAGAGAAATCATATCGGCTTGCCAGTGACTTTGGATGGGAGGAGAGTGATGACAAAAGGGCCATAAGAGGGAATGCTTTGGGACAATATCCTATATATTCAGTGTTCTATATCTTGATTATGGTGGTAGATGTACATACCTTTGTTAAGACTCATAGAACCAAAAAGGTTAAATTTTACTGCACATGAATTATACCTCAATTAAAAAAAAATGAATGTAAAAGAAAAAAAAGTGTAATAGGAAGAGGCTGAACTTTTGGGTCAAATGGACATAAGTTGGTTCACAGATAGCTTCTCCCTTTTACTAGCTGTGTGACCCGAGTCAAGTTACCAAGTTCTCTGCATCTTTGTACTCTCACAGGCACAATACAGAATAATATCTACCACATGGAGATGCTATAATAGATAAATAAGAAAAAGTGTATATATATATATATCATTAAGGGTTATGCTGTCCAATACCATAGCCACTAGCGCCATAGGGCTCCTGAACACTTGAAATGTGGCCAGTAGGAGTGAGAAACTGACTTTTAGTTTTATTTAATTTTAACCAATTTAAATATAAATTCGAAACTGATATTGGATTCAGTTACTGGCAAACTTCTAAATATGCTTGGAATCACCAGGGTATGTGAATCTACCTTTTCTACTATAAATTTTATGAAATGTAAATGCTGATGAAGTGTTTATGCTGAAAATTTAGCATATGAATTGAGATCCTTGGGAAGTGTAAAATGCACCCAGGATATTACAGACTTGGTATGACAAAAATATAAAACATTTCATTAGTAATTTTTCATATTAAGTATATACTTAAATGATAGTATTTTACATTTTTAGTTAAATAACATTTACCATTATAATTAATCTCGCCTGTTTCTCTTTTACTTCTTTTTTCTGGATTGTAAAAATGCCTTGTGTAGCTTGTGTTATATATTCATTCAACAAGGGCACTTAAGGAATTATTTGGTATCCCATTGTTATTACTGTACAGATTTACAAGTTGGAAAATACTGAAGAAAATGCAGCAGCTCAAAGCATGTTTCCATAATACAATTGAGACTGTGGGAAATAATATTTGTTACCAGATTTCTCAGTGGAGAACAGCTAAGAAGAAATGTAGTTTATATTTAGAGATATGAGAAAACAACAACAGAACTCTCCATGAAAAGAGTGTTGTAAGAGTAATGGTGAGCACACCTAATGAACTACATTCATTGTCAACATTGACCTTGGATGGAATGGGCTCTGTTATCTTAAAGAAGAGATTATTATTTGGCCTTCAAGAAGTATTTTCTCCCCTGATTGTATAATTACAGCCATAACAATACTGCACTCTGAGGCAGGGAGTGGACAAGAGTCCCTCTTTAGCAGTAAACTGTTCCAACAGACCAGGAAATAAACAATATTTCCCTTTAGATTTTACGGAGTTGGGTGAGATTGATCCCCATTGATCTCCAAGGTCTCTTAGTGCCAAAGACTAGAAGGTTAATTTCTCAAATAAATTCTTACTTTCTTTGTTCCCTTTCCAATGTCAAGAAGAGGTTCACGTAGAAGACAGAATGATACACCAGTAGCTTCAAGTGGCCACGGTCAGCTCAGGCCACTTCACATCTGTGTTAACTATACGTATCTTAGACAAGGAAAAACAGATGTGATACCCTGTTACACTAGAATGTATATCTTTGAATTAACTTCGCACAGGGACTAAATCATGCATATATTTATTTGCTAGATGTAAAGAGAAAACAGAGATACAGTAGCCTGGAGAATAAATGTCCAACTCTTTAGTCAAGCTCTTTCCTAGCATCTTTAAATTTTTATCCCCATTATTTTCCAAGGTCATCTCATATTCTAATAAAATGGACCTCTACTCATCAGACTCTGGTTCTTTTCTCATGCTGGGACTCAGGCATGCCTTACTCCCATGCTCTAATAATTCATCATTTAAACCTACGCATCTGCCAGACTCCCCAGATTCATCAAATTAGAATTAGCTTTACTCTTACAGTAATTCTATAACATACAGGAACTATACCTCTAACACAAATTAGACCATGATCACAACTCTATTAGAGTCACTTACATCTTTCCAGTAGATGGTCTCATGCACCAGCCTCATCAAACAAAATACACTTCACAAAAGTGTGTTAATTTAAATGCAATTGAATGTAAAAGCATGCTGTTTTTTCCCAGCTGTATTACTCAAGGGCATCTAGAGTCCACAAAAATTATAGTCTCTTTGTTAACTGGCCATATGGTACACAATCTCAGTTTCTATGAGAATCTCCAGTGAAGAAAGTTAAAGTCTAATGATCCCTAGAGACCAATTAAATTGAGCTTTATCTCCAAATCACAGAATGCATATCCAGGTGCAAAACAGCATCACCCTCTAAAAATCTTCAATATGGTCATGGTCCAGATAGTGTCAGGATACAATTTATTCCCTTGGTATTAAACACCTTTTAGAATCTGAACCCCAACTTCTTATCCAGCATTCATTCTTGTACTTGACAACCAATTCTACACAATTAGACTAGCTAGCTCATGGACATAAAAATTTATACCATCTCTCTAACTCTTGGCTTCTGTCGTTCTTGACATTCCACTTCTTCCCTTCTTCCTCCTGACAGCAAACATACTGATAGTCAGATCGATAACATTCTGGTGCAGTGCATCCCTAACTCAACTATTTTTGGAACCTGCCTGCAAAGATCACATCCTCTGTATCACAAGGTTGTGGTGTTATGGAGACAGGCTTCCATAAGAGAGCTTTTGATTCACAGTTTCTGCCTGAGACTGGATGGATGAGTTCGATTCTGGGGAGCAGTATTACCAAGAACATTTCCTCCTTCATGCTTTTAAAAGCAATAAAGCTGGGATCTGATCTCCTTTTGTCTCACCATTTGCTTCTATCTCAATTGTTTTCACTCTTGGGCAGGAAGAAGAGGAAATTCATTTATGGACCCCTTCAAAGCCCAACAAACTGGATTGCAAGCTCCCTGAGGGGAAGGGCCCCTGTCTTTCCTGCTTTCCTCATGGACTTGAGCACAATACAGGGACACAATCAACCCTGATAAAAGTGAAGGAAGAACAAGGACAACAGAATTGGCTCTAGAGAAGTTACCTTGCCTGATATATCTTGCTTCTATGTGAATGCAATGACACTATGTAGTTTTTTCCCCTCAACAAGACCAACTTCAGCAAGATAAAAAAAAAAAAAAAATCACATGTATCTTGGCACATTTTTCATTTTGATTCATACTCCAGAGCAGAATGTCTCATTGTTCTAAATGACCAAGGAATTTCAGGAACATTTTTTTTTTTTAAGGAAAAGGAACAGCACAGTGGCAAAATGCACTCCATACCATATCAGCAGAGTCTGAGAAACAGGGATTTCTCAACTAAAGGTCATCTGCAGCAACGTCTACCTCTCTTAATGGGCTCTGACCACAGGAGCATGAATAATCCTCTTACCTCTATAGGCTTACTTGTGCAAACAGGAATGGCCTCCATCCTAGGAACATTCATCGAAACCTTCCCACAGATGCGACTTACTGCACAATAACAAAGATATAGTTCTGCCTCCTGGTGTGATGAGAGGCATGAAAATGTAAGCTTCTCAAAGCCATTTACACTCTTTAGTCATCTCTACTGGTCTTTACAACTTTGGGAAGAAATCTAGGTCATTTCCCAAGCTGGAATCTTGTTGCTAAGTGAATTATTTCAGCACCAGTCTACTTCCTAGAAAATCAGGGTATTTCTTCCCTGACATTCCTGTCTCTCCTTCTTTTTATATACTTCCATTCATCCCATGCCTTTTTGCAATCCTCCTTCTACCTTGTAAAATAATTGGGATATTTCCATCGCTGTTAGTAAATGAGCAACCAACTTAGATACCAGAGTAGGGGATACTGGAACTTTGACATGAGAAGCTCAGAAGAGACCACTGTAAAGCAGAAGTCCATGTACCCATCTCTCTGTTTTGACAGCCACTCCCACTGTTCAAAGGGGAAAACTCACATGGAAGTAGCTTCTGCAAGAGGCAACGGTGAATGAATGACCTCCACCAGCACAGTATTTATAGGTCTGACCACAAGTTACTTGTAAATGTGGGAGATAATGAGACACACCTACTTTGCTAAAATCAATCCATCTAGTTGAAGTAGTCAGTCAAGTACTTTCACTGAGAAAGATCACATACATGTTACTAGAGATATAGACATACAATATATCATTAGGGTTACTGAAACAATTAGGTTGCTTTCTTAATATAGTCTCTAAATGGGGTCACTTGGTTTCCTAGATAAATTATTATTTAACTGGTGTGTGTATATATGTATATCTATAGATAGATAGATAGATAGATATAAACTCAACGAAGGTTATCGTATTTAAAAATAAGAAAATTTCAATGTTAAGTCAAGGCCGGTTCTTTCCCACACATAGGTGTTGGCATCTGGCAGCATTTTGGAGGAACCTTCACTCTTACCACTGATATTTGCTTTCTTCTCTTATAAAGTTGCTCATAAAACATGATTTTCCAAATAATTTAAAGCATATAGACAGTACTAATCCCTCCACCTAGACTTCATAGAAAGAAGCACAGATTTGAAAAGGGTACTTAAGAGATCACTGACGTCACGTACCTTCACTTCTGGCCTGCAATCATGCTATATTTAAGACATCGACTCGAGCTACCATTTGTTGAAGGCTTATTGAGTCAACTACCACACAAGGTGCTTTACAAACATTATCCCTCATTCTCACAATAATTTTATTAGATAGATGTTTTATCCCCATTTTACAAGTGAGGGAATTGAGGCACAGAGAAGTTAAGTCCCCTGCCCCAAATCACAACTGCTAAGCGCACAGCTGATATCTGAACTCAGGACTTTATGACTCCAATGCTTGTGTTCATATTGTTAGAACTCATGAAAAAGAGAGGCAGATTCAAGTGCAGGATAATGTTGGCTACATACCTCATACAATTCAATAATGATGTTTCCCATCAGACCTCGGCTGCTCTTGATGTTCTCCATGGCCAGGGTGAAGTAGATCCCACGTGTGTCTGAGATGTAGAGGTTGTACGTGTCATTCTGGTTCCATTCCTGGACGGCTGCAAACACTTGGTTCTCATTGGTACTAATGATGTGCATGTCCTGTAAGAAGATGGAAAGCCCATAAGGCAGCAGATCTCCGTATCTCCTTGCCCACTGGGACCCAGAGTAATTACCATGACTTATGAAATGGCTGAGGAAAAGCTTGAGTTATAGGCAATGTTAAACAATTCTGTGTTGGGCCAAGGCTGTAAATTATGAGCTTCATGATTTCTGCTCCTTGCTAAGTGACAGTAAGATGGGTGTAAGGGGCTTTGGTGGGTATCATTTTCCATGGCTTCAAGGGATTTATCCACTTTCATTTTTTATTTTTATAACTGAAAATTGGTGTTAGCGCTAACAGAGACATACAACCTTGCGTGAGGAAACCCACACATGAAAAAAAGACAGGGCTTCTCCCTTCACTCAATCTTAATTTATGGTTTCAACATTTCTAGGATAGTGGTTTTCATGCCTTTCTTGGGAATCTTCAGATGGGGTTGAAAGAAGGGTGGCCAAGAGGCACAGCCAATGGGTGGGGCTCTGGGTTTCCAAATCTGTTTCAAACATACCAGCACTACTTAGATTTGCTATATCATGGAGTTCTGTGTAATATTTTAGGAGTAAAAGGTGGGGGGGGGGGTTCTACTGCTAATAGAATAATATTTGAAAACCATGGATTATAGAGGAAAGGATATTTAAGCTTGAATTCAGAGTTCTGGGTCATAATAGTGTTCTACTATAAGTCAGCTGCATGATATTGGATGTGTCAGCTTCCCTGAGCTTCCAATTTTCTCACTGAACAGAGTGAAGAGGTTAAGCTACCAATAAAAATAGCTAACATTTGGGCATACTCTAAGTCATCTAAATGCATTATTTCAATTAAAAAATCCAAATAATTCTACAGTGGAGGTAGTATGATTATTTCCATTTTACTTAGAAATTAAATATGGCACACAGAGGTTTACCAACTTGCTTCAGATTATATAACTCATAAGTAGCCAAACCATGTTTTGAACCTCTGTGACATGATTTTAACCTAATTGTTAGCTTCTAACTAGTTGTATACATAACTGCTAAGCCAGAAGTTGCAAATGAATGACCCATGAAATGAATATGAATCATAATTGTTTGGTCTGATTATTATTGTTGTTGTTGTTCAGTCACTAAGTCTTATATGACTTTTTCACAGCTCCATGGATTGAAGCCCACCAGGCTCCTCTGTCATATGGAGTGGGCTGCCATTTCCTTCACCAGGAGATCTTTCTGACCCAGGGATTGAACCCACATCTGCTGCATTGGCAGGTGGATTTCTTTACCTCTCTGTCACCAGGGAAGCCCTTGGTTTGACCAAAGCCTCTACCATATACCTAAAAGTGTAGTATTTTAGATGGAGTCAGTACTCATTGAAGCCTTAGCCTTCCACACCCAAAGATTCCTATCATCTGCCTGCTACTGCTACTGCTGCTAAGTCACTCCAGCTGTGTCCAACTCTGTGCGACCCCATAGACGGTGGCCCACCAGGCTCCCCCGTCCCTGGGAT
Organism: Bos taurus; assembly: GCF_002263795.3. Taxonomy (NCBI): domain Eukaryota; kingdom Metazoa; phylum Chordata; class Mammalia; order Artiodactyla; family Bovidae; genus Bos; species Bos taurus. The sequence continues at coordinate 26,060,722 of NC_037353.1, read as the reverse complement.
TCTCCAGGCAAGAACACTGGAGTGGGTTGCCATTTCCTTCTCCAATGCATGAAAGTGAAAAGTGAAAATGAAGTCGCTCAGTCATGTTTAACTCTTTGCAACTCCATGGACTGCAGCCTCCCACGCTCCTCCATCCATGGGATTTTCCAGGCAAGAGAACTGGAGTGGGGTGCCATTGCCTTCTCCGATCATCTGCCTATATATATATTAATGTTACCTTCTTGGTCCCTCAAGCCCCTTTGATTTGTATTCCTAATTCTTAATTCTAATTAAATTTAGAAATGACTGGGTCATTTCTAAAATCATTTCTAATAGTTCAGAATTCAAAATAGTTTTCAAAACCCAGTTTGCCTATGTGGCTAGGAACTGTACACATATTATCACAAACTCAAGTCATTACCTAAATAACTTATACTGTCAGAAGGAAATGTTGACCTGGATAAACATTTGACAACACAAGAGTAATTTTTAAAATGAATAACTATGAGTATACAAGTGCATATGCCAAGGAGTAATAGCACGCTGGAAAAGCAAAAGAGAGGCATCCTTGTCACTGATGCAGAAAGCACTGGTGACAGGGACACAGGCAAGGGAAGTGACAGTAAGTGAACACGTAGAGTGGATCTAGCCTTTACCTTATTAGACCAACCTTTCCCAGAAATGCTTTCAACAAAAAAACAGGAGCAGCCATGTCTATAATATCAGAACCATGGAGAGCTCCTCCGAGCCGATTTTAAAAAGAAGCAAACTCATTTGATTTGGAGAGCTGGGAGGTGGGGAAAGTAAGAAAAGGAGTTCTGGATCTCTTTTATTGGAGATCCTCTGTGAAATCTCAGCCTCTAGCCTTGGACTTCCGAGGTCACCTTGACTAAGACCTCACCTGCTCTGCTCGTTTGTGTTTACACACCTTGTAGAATTGCAGGTTCCTGCTGAGGTGCTTGAAAATGGAAATGAGGCTTACTCTTAAAAACCATCTGATGAAGTCATGTTGTGCTGGTGTGGAATGAAAGCCCAGGAACCCAGTAGGAGGGGAAATAGCAGCTGCAGGAAATTCGGATTAAATTCACTTACCCTGTTAAAAATGCAATAGAAATGCTTGGCTTTCCCCAGATGTTTTGGTCATAAAAATGAATGAGCTAAGTTATTTTAGACTAAATTAATGTAAAAGAATTGGGGGTGGGGGGACAACTTAAAACACTGGGGCATGGTCAGGATTAGAAGCAGCCAGATTTGCTGTGAATGCATCTTAGTTTAGACCTGCACTGGGACTGTGTCAACTGGTGAGCAGGAATTCCAGGCTCTAGGATGAGCGACTACTCTCTACTATATAGAGTTATGGGATTTCTGCTTGAGAATTCCTTAGCTAATCAAAGTCACTTAGCTAATAAAGTACATTACTAAGATTTGAGCCTAAGACTACCTAGAGAAGTTAAACTCCTTACCAGTGGGTGTATAATGCAGTGTGCATCAGCATGACCTGGAGCTCCTGAGAGCATGCAGACTCAGGAGACCCAATGCCTGAGATTCTGATTCAGTTTGTCTGGTGTGGAACCTTGGGTTCTACCACCTGAACAACCCTCCAGATGATGCTGGTGCATGCAATTCGGGGCGTCAATTCTTGAAAAACTCTGAACGATGTGTCCTCTCTCCTAACAAGTCTTAGAGTTGAACAGGGGTCAACCAAGAATCAGAATATTAAGTCTTCCAGAAAAACAACAACAAAAAAGCACTGTTACTTAAAATTGGTCCAATAGGAATCTGAATGACAATAAAACTTATTTCTTTCATCTCGCTACCCCAATCTAATTTCAAAGCATGTGTCACTTCCTTATTTAAATGATGATAAATAACACTCCCCCTACACCCTCTCAATACAGTCAGTAGGAAGAATCATAGTTGCTTTTCGAAAAATTTAAGCTTACAACTTCCTAGGTGAACAATAATAAAAATACCTCTGCATTATTGAAACATTTTATTTAATCTGGGCCCAGTATAACTTCATTCTTGTGCCAAACACCATAATAAATACAGAGAAGAACAAAACATGGGGCCTGACTTCCACTTGGTGGTGGAGACATCACAAACTTGTGTAGCCTTTTGTGAACTTGACTAAGGACTATAATAGACATCCCGAAAATGGTGAAAGGAGTACAAAGGCTTAGAGGTGAGAGAGAGGGTGGAGCATTCAGGGGAATGTATGGAACCTAGAAGAGCCTGAAGGCAATTTTCTGCTGAGGAAGATGAAGATAGAGAGTGGTCACATTACAAGGGATTCTGTATGGCACAGTGAAGTTCTACCCTGAAGTACAAAGTTGACACAAGATTTGAAGCAGGAGGAGAAAATCAGAGTTGGTTAATGCATAGATTTTGTTTAAGATGATCAAGTTCTTTACATGATAATATTCAGTGTGGAAGCAATGTGATGAGTGGATTTAAATGGGGCAATGCTAGAGGCAAGGAGAAGTTTTAAAAGGTCATGGCAACCTTCTGGGCAGGAATGTAAAAGGGCCGAACTGAGGGAGTAGATTCTCTATAAAAACCCTATGGAATGAACTGGTAAAGTAGTAAGGAGGTGGCGTCTACAGGGGCTAAGGCAGAAGGCCATATCTTTAATATCTCAGATATCTGACTTACAAAATTTTCTATTTTTTCTTAGAGTATTCATTACAATCAAGATTAATAATCTACTTCTATAATTATTTGTGTGATGTCTGCCTCTCTCATTAGACTCTAAGCTCCCAGAGAGTGGAAGCTATGTCTCTCTTTTTTATTAGTTTATTTTTAGCACTTACCAGAGTATCTAGCATGTGGTAGACATCCAACACAAGCTTACTGAGTAAATAAATGAAGTAAATAAGTAAACATGTGAGGAGGAGGAGATATAAAGGACCAAAGGGAGAGACTCTGAGCTCAGTTGTTAAATGGGACCATTAAGGAGAGAAATATCAATAACCTCAGATATGCAGATGACACCACCCTCATGGCAGAAAGTGAAGAGGAACTCAAAAGCCTCTTGATGAAAGTGAAAGAGGAGAGTGAAAAAGTTGGCTTAAAGCTCAACATTCAGAAAACGAAGATCATGGCATCCAGTCCCATCACTTCATGGGGAATAGATGGGGAAACAGTGGAAACAGTGTCAGACTTTATTTTTCTGGGCTCCAAAATCACTGCAGATAGTGATTGCAGCCATGAAATTAAAAGACACTTACTCCTTAGAAGGAAAGTTATAACCAACCTAGATAGCATATTCAAAAGCAGAGACATTACTTTGCCAACAAAGGTCCGTCTAGTCAAGGCTATGGTTTTTCCTGTGGTCATGTATGGATGTGAGAGTTGGACTGTGAAGAAAGCTGAGCATCAAAGAATTGATGCTTTTGAATTGTGGTGTTGGAGAAGACTCTTGAGAGTCCCTTGGACTGCAAGGAGATCCAACCAGTCCATTCTGAAGGAGATCAGTCCTGGGTGTTCTTTGGAAGGACTGATGTTGAAGCTGAAACTCCAGTACTTTGGCCACCTCACGCGAAGAGTTGACTCATTGGAAAAGACTCTGATGCTGGGAGGGATTGGGGACAGGGGGAGAAGAGGACAACAGAGGATGAGATGGCTGGATAGCATCACCAACTCAATGGACGTGAGTTTGAGTGAACTCCGGGAGTTGGTGATGGACAGGGAGGCCTGGCGTGCTGCAATTCATGGGGTCGTAGAGAGTCGGACACAACTGAGTGACTGAACTGAACTGAACTGAAGGGGATGTTCATCTAAACCGCAGTTAACAATGCAGTTCAGAATTTAATGCACAGATGCACATAGGAGCTGTGGATATAGAACTCATCAGTATGAAGAGAAGGAATGAGGTCACTCTGGAACCATGAAGGAAACAAGGAGAACTTAGGAACATCAATATTTTAAGGATAGCAAGGGAAGGGGATCCAGGAAAGGAAATCGGAGGGGGGGGGGGATATTGCCAAAGGGAATCTACACACCAAGTTATTAATTTTTCTCCCACCAGTGTCAGATGCTCCAGAGAGGTTTAAAAAAACAAAAAAAAGATAAAGATATGGAGATGTCTGGTTGGATTTGGCATGTAGGCAGTAACAATGGCTAACAGATTTTTAGTGCAGTAGTGGAGAGATGGATATGGGAGAGCTGAGGAAAACTAGCAGCAAGTTCAAGAGTGAATGAAAGTGAGAAAAGAGGTTAGAACTACAGACGACTCTTTAGGAAGTAAGGCTGTGACATAGCAAGGAAGGCGAAATCAGCATTTGGGGAAATGCAAACATTAAGGAAAACATTCCTAAGGAAATTAAGGAAAAGGTTAATATCACTATCATTATAATAAATTATCTGAAACTTATTTCCCTCCTCCTCTTTCATTATTCAAAGTGGGATTAACTGTGGGATTTATGCAAGCAGAACTCAGGAACATCAACATTTTAAGGATGGCAAGGGAACGGGATCCAGGAAAGGAAACCAGAAAAAAAAAAAAAAAAAAAAGTGGGGTTTCTACTGTCAGAAACAAACCTAGACTCAGGTAAGGAGAGATTTTATTTGAAAACACTATTGTAATAGGGAAAGCACTCTGATCAAAATACCTGCAAGCACCCCCATAGTGAGGGCAGAAAAGAATCACTTGTTTGGGGAGAAGTACAGTAAGGCTGGAATGCCCTGTGGGGAGTGAGGTGAATAGGTGGACAGGAAATTGTTTTCCTTAAGGTCAGGTGATTCTCAGAAGAAAAGTCAGACTTAAGTTTGGTCCAGTTGAATTAACAAGCATTTTATCCAGATTGGTCGGTGGGGATAAATGGTTCAGCTAATCATTTACGAGAAAAAGGACAGGAATCTGGTCTTGCCAAAGGTAAACACAAGGAACATTTAAGAGGAGGCAGGGGTGGGAGGTTTGCAGTAAACCATGTTCAGGAACACAAAAGGGTAGGAGGATTTCCTAAATGTTGCTGTTTTCCAGGAATCTGGAGCTCAAGTCAAGTTCAACATTGTCATCAATGTTCCACGTAAAAATAAACCAGCAAAAAACAATTTTTTCTCTTGCAGAAATGACTGTTAGACTGGGAAGTCAAGAGCAGAATGTTCAGAATGTAAGAGACAAGTGGAGGTCTATGAGACTCAGAGCAGTCCAGTGAGGCAAGCAGCTTTGAAAGCAAGGGAAGCCTGGGATATGACCCTATCAGGAACTCACCTGGCAGGTTAAGAGCATCAGTAGTATTTCCCCTGATGACAAGTGTTGCTTAGACTTGCCCAGCACATTATGCTTTACCAAAAGCAAGTCATTTGCTGCATCCTCACAACTTTGCCACGTGGTATTATGATACCCATTTCACAGATCAGAAGACATGGGCTCACATATGAGCAGGTGGCAGAGCTGGAATGAAAGTCCTGGTTTCTGTTCATCCTCTTCATGAGCTCCATTGTCTTTTCCCGAGGCTGCCAGGCCTCCCATCATCTGGCTCCAAGCCCCCTGCTGGTGCGTGCTTTTCATGATAGTGGCCTGAGAGCACCAACTCGATGCCCAGGGGCTGGGTTATGGAGGACTCAGCACAAGGTTGCTGCCCCTAGTAATGCTGCTCATTAGTAATGGCCTTCATTTCCTTCCCTGCAAAACACTCCAAAGCCAAGGAGTGCCCCAGGAGAGCATATTCTGAACAGACTGGGAGTAGAAGTGTGAAGGTAATGATGACAGGGAGCTTTTCTGTGTTTCTGTGTTTAAGCAAGATGCCCAGCAGCAGCTGGGCACTACGTGGAATGGCAGCAACTTGTTTAAAAGCCATTTCAATTTTTAAACAATGGAAAGAACCAGTCTCCTTCCGCCCACTCTGCCCTCACATCCTAGTCCGAGGTTACAAAAATCCGGGTCAATGCCGACTAATAAAGGGGATCAATAACCATCCAGCTATTTTCACAGCAGCCCTCATATTAATGAGAAGCTGTTCTGGATGAAGTTCTATCAAAGGAGCCGCATGGATGGTAGTCCATCACAGTAAATTGCCATGGGGCTGCTAATCATTAATGGAGTGTTCTAGGGTTGTGATCGATGCCAGGCTTCATTTGTTCCCACCTGCAGCCATACTGCCCAGGGGAGCAAACTGTTTGTTTTCCTGAGAAGGTTAAAAATACATAAAATAGGCATACATGAAGAAACAAAATAGGTGCTCCATGGAGAATGTGGTTTAGAAAGTTCCTGAGACTTTTTTCCTGGGCCAATACATGGAAATCACCAGATTGCTGCTAAAGGTCATTCTCATGATCATGAACTTCCTCTTCATGTTCTGCAAGAAGCAGACCTCTTTCCTGCTTGGGTTTAGAATAGCTGATGGGTACATCCTGCAACCATGATCCTATAAAATGGTCCTATAAAATCAATCACAAAGATATTACAGAAAGTGAGAGATTAATGCCTGTGGCCCCTGGGGCTACTTACTATGATCCTTGCCAACGTCTCCAGCTCTTCTATGCAACCCTGTCCCTTAACATGGCCTTCTAGTTTGTTAAAATGTGCACACGTGTGTGCGTGCTAAGTCACTTCAGTTGTGTCTGACTCTTTTAACCCTATGAACTGTAGCCCACCAGGCTCCTCTGTTCATGGGATTCTCCAGGCAAGAATACTGGAGTGGGTTGCCATTTCCTCCTCCAAGGGATCTTCCCGAACAGGGATCGAACCTACATCTCTTACATCTCCTGCACTGGCAGGTAGGCTCTTTACCATTAGCGCCACCTGGGAAGCCTTCTCTTAAAATAGGGCCAGTGTATGTATTTTCTACCGGCTTCCTAAACACTTATTTTCAGGGTTAACTCCTCATCTTCCTTGAATCGTCTTAAGCATCACTTTCTTTAGAAAACTAGCCCTCACGACCCATATTTGGTGAGCTTCAACTATCATGTCACAGCGGACCTTGAACTTCTGTGCCTAGAACACCTCTCATACCCACAATTCCTTGTTTACCATTTCTACCAGAATACAAGCTTTATGAAGGTAGGGAATGTCTGTCTTATTTACCACTCTAACCACAAAGCTTAGCTCAATGCATGGCACTGAGTAAAAACCTAAATGGAAGAAAGACAAGATCAATGGGTGAATAAAGAAAGGAAAAAAATGAATGAATATGTGCATGATTATGTGAATAAATGAATGGGTAAAAGCAACTAGGGGTAGATGGTTATCTACCTTCTTATCTCATAATCCCATCTGCCTCTGTACTCATTTCACTTTTCATGATATGCTTCCTAGCACCGGCTTGGAGATCTAAGTCTTTGTAACTTTACATTTGATTTTTGTCCAACCTGAGACTTTGCTTCTTTGCAGCCCCAATAATGCAACTGAGGCTTTAATGCAATTAAGGCTTTAATGCAATTAAGGCCTGCCCATGTTCACACTGATGTTCTAAGATCCATCTCCTCCCAGGAGCCACTGTTTACAAGGGATGAGGTCCACAGAATAAGTGTTGTGATTTTCCAAAATAGGAGTTAAAATGCCACGATTCGATATTAACATTATAGTAAATTATTCCTTTTTAATTACTCATTGTGGCAGAAGGGAGTGGAAGTACAAGCAGTGCATTTATATTTAGCATTAAAATGTAGAGAGAAGCATGAAAGACATGGGACTCACCTGTGCACCTTACATATATATAATTGTATGTAGCCCCAGGGGCCATGGGCATTAATTTCTCATTTTCTGTAACATCTGTAATTGACTTTATAGGACCATTGTATAGGATCATAGTTGCAGGATGTACCCATCAGCTACACACTCTCTCTCTCTGATGTACCCATCAGCTACAGTCTCTCTCTCTCTCTTTCTCTCAGACACCCAGACACACACACACATATATGTGTGTGTATATAAAGTTTCTACCTAGGCCATTCTGAGTCTGGCCTTCTATTCATCAATAAGGCCCTTGTGAAAGATAGGGACCCACAGAAGAGATTTCAAAGCTAGTGTTCCTTTCACTACCAGTCCTGGGAAACGACCCAAGGTTATACTGTATATTTGAGTCATAGGAAATTAAAACTCTTGCCTGGGTATCCTGCTGGGAGGGGAACACAGAACCCAGATTCACTGACATGCTGCTGCTGCTGTTGCTAAGTCGCTTCAGTCATGTCCGACTCTGTGCGACCCCATAGACAGCAGCCCAGCAGGCTCCCCTGTCCCTTGCCTGGGATTCTCCAGGCAAGAACACTGGAGTGGGTTGCCATTTGAGCAGAGGCCAAACCCCCAGTGGTAAGTCAGGCTTAATGCCTGCTGTCTCCCAGAAAGGGATCAAACCTTCCGCAGCCCAACAAGACAGCCTTTCCCTGCTGCTTTGTCTGGCAGGACCCAGGGCAGCAGGTGATGAATACCTTGGGCAGTGAGTACTTGGGCAGCTTTATCTGAGCGAAGGCCTCTCTCCGGTAGGACACGTAGTAGCTGGCTCTTCCACCAGTTGTTACCTGGATCATAGGGAAACACAGAAAGGTCAGATGGGGCTATAGATCCAGTGCAAGGTGGAAAGTAGTAGCCTCTCCTGTTGCCTTTGATCCTCCAACCCCACGGCACCCTAAGTTACTCCCATGTCATAGCACTTAGACAATAAATGAGCAATTCCAGCAGTCTTTCCCCATGGCTGGTGATATCTGGGGGAGCAGGGACTCTACTTCGTCACTATGCTCTGAATTCATACACAATAAACATTTTCAACAGAAAACAGAGAAACTATTGATATGGGCTATACTTATGATCTACATATTCTATTCTTCTTTTCTTAACAGTTTTTAATCCATTGCAATGATGACATGATTATCAAAGAAACTATTTTTCTGAATCTGGATAATTACTATTGCTCAAAGCTCTTGTTACTTTGCAATTAATTTCACTTCCCATTTGAGCACAATTTCCCTTTATTTTTACAAATCCATGCAGTGAACAGATACTTGTTGATTCTTTCCATATGCAAGTTAATTAAAGGCATCAAAAGTCAAAGAAAGAACTCTGGATTTGAAAATCAGAAATCTGAAGCCTGAATCTCAGTTCTACTAGTTCATGACTGGTGATGTCAAGGTCTGAAACCTCACTAGAGGAAAGATGGCTTCTTAGGGGAACCCAGAAACCACAGCAAGAAATGGTCCTCTGGCTTGCACTTGCTGGAAAGCCTGCCAAATTGCATAGCTCTGCAGATGGCTGCTCTTGGTCCAATTACCCTAACTCAGGGGAGATTAATATTCACAGGAGAAGACAACGTAGCCTGTTCAGAGAAAATAGCAGGGAAACAATAGCAACCGGGCTTCTGTGCTGAGGAGGCAATTACTGGGGGCACAGGCTCTGTGCTCACTAAGACCCCAGCACTTGCTGGAGACAGGCCAGTCCCCCAGATCTGGTCCAACCCTGGTGCCCATCCATAGCGGCTGCTGAGAGTAGGAGGTTGTTACATTTCTAGTGAAAGCCACCCATCGCTCCTCACTCTGAGGCATGACATCTCCTGTGGCTCCTCCTTAACCTCTGCAGATTGGAAGCCCACAAAGCAGGCACCACAAGCTGCCAGGGAGAGCAGATGTTCGAGTCAGTGTGAGGGCAGAGCTGTGAAAAAAACCTGGTGCAAAGACTTAGGCTGGAAACCAACAGGAGAGACCAGCTTTCTGCCTGATGGTCATTGCTATCCTCACATCTCTATTTTCTAACTAGAATCACTCTTGTCTTGTATTCCAAGACCTTTATTTTTTTTTTCTGGATAAGACATCTGTTCTAAATCTATGTTGTTCTATGTTGGCTTAGAGGTGGGATGTTGACAGATTAAGATCAATGAGTTGCAGAGAATTTTTTTTAAAATAAATCTCAATTGCATAGAATCTGGTTAAAATGTAACCCTTGGTTCTAAACACAGTCACCATTAATCCTGGCAATTATTTGCTTCTTTAATTTGCTATTTATTTGCTTCTTTAATTTGGTTTTACTTTTAATTGTAAAACCAACACATGCAAACATACCTGCAAAACTCAAGAAGCAGATCAGTAGTTTTGAAATTTCAGGATGCACCAGAATCACCTGGAAAGCTTGTTAAAACTCAGACTGCTGGGCCCCACCCATGGAGACTCCGAATCAATCAGTCTGGGTGGGGTCCAAGAGTTGCTTTTTCTAATTAAGTTTCCAGATGATGTTGATGCTGCTGGTCTGGGGACCACACTTGGAGCAGCACAGAAGCAGAACTTGAATGCCAACTGACATACAGCTCTGTGCCTCTCTGCTCCTCACCTATCATGAACCCGGCCTCCCTCTCAGATGCAGCTTCTTTCCTGAATTTTGTGTTTAGTGATGATAATTTTTTTTTTTTTTAACCAAGGTGAAATTCATATAAGAGAAAATTAACCATTTTAAAGTGTACAATTCAGTGACATTCAGCATATTCACAGTGTTACACTACCACCACCTCTTATAGTTCTAAATCATTTTTATCACCCCCACAAGAAGACCATCTGCCCAGTGATAAAGCTTTTAAACCCCAGAATACATCCTCTATCAAATGCTTAAAAATCAGTTCTCTACAAGACATCCTGAACCTCACCATCCTCACTTTTAGTGAATGAGCCCAGCATCAGAAGAGGCAAATCCCAGCACTAACGCCGGCCAGAACTCAGCAACTAAAAACGCCTTTCCCCAGGAGATCCAGTCACCTCCACAGGGAACAAGATGACAGCACCGCCAGCCTTCTCATCAGTAGCACAGAGCAAGGCTGGTGGGGTTTCCAAATTGCCGAGGGTTGAAGGAAAGCAAAGTGGTCCCCTTGAGTGTGTGTTCAGTCCCACTGACCCGGAACTCAGGCCAGCTGTGCCTGCTATAGCCCTCTTCAAGCACAGACTCCCCCCTACCTTCTCTGTTAAGCTCACACAAACCACCTGGGAGAGTCTGCACTTAAGTATATCATAAAGATGGAAGTACACTTCAGAAATACCATGGAATAATCTAAAGTATTAAACGGCTGCACAAAGCCCAAGGAGCGCAGAGGCTATCTGCTGCCTCTGACATCACAGCACCCCCCAGAGACATCCAGGGGCTCCTGCAGCCCTCCCTCTGTCCCAGTCATGCCACTGGCTGTTCTGCAGGATCCAACCTGAGGCTCCATACCTCATGTAAGGCCCAGGAGTTCACGGGCCTTGGTGTGGATAGTACCATTCTAACTTCTCCCTCCTCTTAATTCCTGAATTTTGTTATTTCCATTTCTACAGCACTTTCAACATTTACTCCTGTGGTGTACATATACCTATAGTGATCCCTCCATGGCTTATTATAAGGTTATAACTTCTTAATTCCTAAATAATGCTCGTCTCATGGCAGGCAATCAGTGGATGCATGATGATAAAAATAATGATAAAATTGTCATCAATTGGGTTCATCTTCCATGCTCCAGGACTGCAAGTAGCCCTTATATAAATTATCTATTAATAGTTTAACCCCACTGACAACCCTTCCGAGTCCATGGAATGACTTGCCCAAGATGAGACAAGTAGGAACCTACTGAAGTTTGGCTCTAAACCTGCTCTCCTCCTCCTGTGACTGACAAATCCTCTCTTCATCTTCTTCATGTCACCAGTTGTATTGTAATTTCAGCACTACATTTCCTTGATTCCAATGTCTTTAAAACATGTTCTTTTAAATTTCTGTAACTGACGTGTGTGTATATGTTTACATTCCCAGAAAATCTGTCATGGCATTGATGCTACATCTTAAAAATGATGCCTTCTTAGAAAAGTGGTGAGTTAATAAAAGCAAGAAGAGCAATGATTACCATGCAGTGAAAACTTATAACATGGAAGATGCTACAGTAAGCAGTTTCTAAACCATAGTTTATTTACATATATACATATACACACACACATTATATTATATATTCCTGACCCATAGAGGATATAGCCTCTATAGGTAAGGAAGTAGAGGCTAAGAGGTCACTAATTTGTCCAACAACATACAGCCCTTCATTGACCCAGCCATGTACAATTCCAGCCTATGCTTGAACATATAACCAGGAATGAACACATCCCCAAAAATGCCAGGCATAGGGCAGGAGGTCAGTACTTAACTAACTGAACAATGAAATGTGATTCATTCACTTAACTGGAGAGCCTTCAGATTCGATTTTCTCTGTTGTTTAGTGGCTAACGAACGGTGGCTACAGAAGCAGCCGCCATCCCTGCCCAGTGCCTGCTGGTCCCAGGGACTCACCTCCACACAGGGGTCCTAGCGCCTCCCCGGGGAGCAGAGTCCTCCCAGCAATGAGGGATACTAGCCTAGTGCATTCGCTGCCTCTCTGCTATTATTTGTGTGGTTCTCTGGCAATCACACAAGGAAGGAATAAAGTTTAGCAACTATTAATCTATTTTGATGAACTTTTCTCTTCCTTACAAGCAAATTTGCTGGCACTGTAAATCCCAGAGATTATTACCACTTTCCCTTTCAGTGACACCTTTTATTTTACATTTGATGAATGTCATCCAATTATTTGCTCTGGGCCCATCTGTCATGCTAAACACAGAATTAGCTGGGTCTTTTCCTCACTAATGACTGGCTCGTTAATCTGATTTTCTGGATTTCCATTTTACAGGTTTAATTGGGCTCCTGGCCAGTGAAAATGATTCCTTTGGACAAATGCATTGGCCATTAAACACATCTGTCTCTTCTGACTTGTTCCCATGCATCTGTAACCAAGTCTAAACCGACATATCCTTTATTTTTTCCATTTCTCCTTGCTTCTGGATGATGACTTGTCTTGGAGGAGAGAGAGAAATCTGCCCCTCAAAATTGGAACCAGAAGGCCTTGAGTCATATTGAACCTTTTTCTGTCACAGAGAGAAGAAAACTTGTAATGTCTCTAGAATTCATAAGTGGACACATGGCTTCTGAGAAGAGAAGTAGAAACTAACACGTTCAAATACCTATCATGCAATGAGTGCTTCAGATTCATTTTACTATTCAATATCCACAATAAATATTACTATTACTATTATTATTGTTAAAACCATTATTAGTACCCTTACAAGGTAAAAGTATTGATAAATTTTTGGAGCATTTATTATATGCCAGGCACTGTTCTGTATGAACCAGCTTTCCAATTTATAATCAGGTGAGAAACTGAGGCATAGGGAACTTCTACCATATGCTCAAAGACACACAGCCAGTAAATGCTGGAACTGGAATTTGAACCCAAGTTTATGTGACTGCAAAGCTTATTCTGGTCCCTCAGACTATGTGGGTTTCCATACCCCTCCATGGAAAAGAATGAATCCTGGTCACTCAACTCCCAATTTCCCAGGTAAGATACCCACCAACAAGGTAGATCTTTCATGTCAGTTCCCTATCCCTGAGAAATCAAGGTTCTATTGTTGCATAGGAGTCAATGGTGTTGCTATTGGAATTGGTGAATAAAGAGGGATAATGGAAATAAATTCAGCTTACACAAGAGCTGTCACCTTCATAAGAGTTGACATTTAGAAGTTTTTCCAGCTAGAGGACTTTGCTAGGTCCAGGATGATGTGAAGAATCTAAGACAAGAGAAATGATTACCTTTATGGGCATACATTACTTATTTCTCTTGAAGCCTTTGCATTATTTCCTCCTTCTTAAAAAATGAAAGGGGACAGTCAAGTTGTTAAGATGCACAATTAACTTTTCCAATTTCTTTGCTCATTAATTCTATTCAGATTATTTAAAATACATTTTGACATTGTTAGACCTTTCTCTTCTTCTCCTCCTACATAATTCCTTTAAAGATCATAGTTCTTCTTCAAGAACAAAGAAACAGGCTTCTGACTACCAGGTCACAAGAGTCAATAAATAGCCACTGCTCTCATTAGGATGTGGCTCTATGTGTCAGGCTGGCCTGGGAGCTTCTACATGGTAGGTTACATCACCTCTGTCATCTTGAGCTCATTTCTGAAAGCTTTCTGCTAAGGCACTGCACTGTGTATCTGAACCAGAATTGGGTACGGCATTTGGAACAACAAGACACCTATCAGCAAGCCATCTCCCCTACTAGACTGTTTGATGTTGAATTTAATGTTTGTCAAACTGGTGTTTGCTTGTTTTATGTCCTGGAGGCTCTGGTCTACTAATGAAATATGCAGTTTTATCTGCCTGTTTCTAGAAGGAGTGGGTCTAATGCCTAACAACACTTCTGCTGAGGCTGAACATTTTTGAAACAGATTTTCCCATAAAAATTTTTTATGGGGGCCCTAACGTAGCCCCCAAAAATAGCTTCATCAAGAATAGATTTGGGATAAGACAGCTGATATGAAGCCAGTATTGCTCTGTGTACGAGTGTGCATGCACACATGCATGCAGAGGGGCAGTGTTGGAGGAAAGGCATGTCCACCACACAACTGGCCAAAAAACTACTGGCAAATCAAGTGCCCAGTCACCAGCCCTGCCAAGAGACTTCTTGGAGCCTTCACCAGCTATGGGGAATGCCAGCAAGGTGCAGAACAGGGGTGAGTTAGAAAAGCATGTTACAAAGACCATGTCTAGACCACACACAACACTATAATAAGAATCAGGAGGCCTAGTTCTCTGAGATTGTTTTTCAGATACAATAAAGGGGTTAGACTTGATAAGTTTCCAATTATCTATTTTCAAGGAAAACTTTTCTGATTGTTAAGCATTATAGTACATCAGCTGGGATCTCAGACATGTGTTTGAATCCTGCTTCTGTCATATGCTGGTTTGGTGACCTTGAACAGGTAATTTAATGTTCCTAATTTCTTCTTCTGGAAAATGGAGATATTAATGTTGAGTTCATTTCAGTCGCTCAGTTGTGTCTGACTCTTTGCAACGCCATGGACTGCAGCACACCAGCCTTCCCTGTCCATCACCAACTCCCAGAGCTTATTCGAACTCATGTCCATTGAGTCAGTGACGCCATCCAACGATCTCATCATCTGTCGTCCCCTTCTCCTCCTGCCATCAGTCTTCCCCAGGATCAGGGTCTTTTCCAATGAGTCAGTTCTTTGCATCAGGTGGCCAAAGTATTGAAGTTTCAGCTTCATCATTGTCCTTCCAATGAATATTAAGGACTGATTTCCTTCAGGGTTGACTGGTTTGATCATCTTGCAGTCCAAGGGGCTCTTAAGGGTCTTCTGCAACACCACAGTTCAAAAGTATCAATTCTTTGGCACTCAGCTTTCCTTATGGTCCAACTCTCACATCCATACATGACTACTGGAAAAACCATAGCTTTGACTAGACAGACCTTTGTTGGCAAAGTAATGTCTCTGCTTTTCAATATGCTGTCTGAGGCTGATAAGTCACTTCAGTCGTGTCCGACTCTGTGCGACCCCATAGATGGCAGCCCACCAGGTTCCCCCGTCCCTGGGATTCTCCAGGTAATAAAACTGGAGTAGGTTGCCATTTCCTTCTCCAATGCATGAAAGTGAAAAGTGAAAGTGAAGTCGCTCAGTCGTGTCCAACTCTCAGCGACCCCATGGACTGCAGCCTTCCAGGCTCCTCCATCCATGGGATTTTCCAGGAAAGAGTACTGGAGTGGGATGCCAGTGCCTTCTCCAAATATGCTGTCTATGTTGGTCATAAATTTTCTTCCAAGGAGCAAGCATCTTTTAATTTCATGGCTACAGTCACCATCTGCAGTGATTTTGGAGCCCCAAAAAACAAAGTCTGTCACTGTTTCCCCCATCTATTTGCCATGAAGTAATGGGACCAGATGCCATGATCTTAGTTTTCTAAATGTTGAGCTTTAAGCCAACTTTTTCACTCTCCTCTTTCACTTTCATCAAGAGGCTCTTTAGTTCTTCCTCACTTTCTGCCATAAGGGTGATATCATCTGCATATCTGAGGTTATTGATATTTCTCCCAGCAATCTTGATTCCAGCTTGTGCTTCATCCAGCCCAGCATTTCACATGATGTACTCTGCATGTAAGTTAAATAAACAGAGTGACAATATATAGCCTTGAGGTACTCCTTTCCCAATTTGGAACCAGTCTGTTGTTCCATGTCCTGTTCTAACTGTTGCTTCCTGACCTACATACAGATTTCTCAGGAGGCAGGTTAGGTAGTCTGGTATCACCATCTCTTGAAGAATTTTCCACAGTTTGTTGTAATCCACACAAAGGCTTTGGCATAGTCAATAAAGCAGAAATAGATGTTTTTCTGGAACTTTCTTGATATTTTATCATGATGATTGAATCCACCATGGCATGTAAAGAATTTAATCTGGCACATGCTAAGTACTCGATGCATATTACCTGTCCCTGCTGAAATAGAGGCATAGGTGCCTGTATCAGTCTAATATATTGGAGGGTTTACGGTGACTGACCATGGTGACAGTTGACATGCAAATGGAGGACTTCAGGAAGTGCTGAGGCAGCCAAATGGGCTTCCTGGTCAAAATCAACCAGGGATAGAAGACTGAAATTCTTCTTGCCATCAGCAAGGGTGGCTTTGTGGAGAAGATTCACTTATAGAGACTGCCAACCCAATGTGCTTTGTGCCACATATTTGACCAATAATGGTTACAAATCTTATCTTCATGTTCTAGCTTTTATGATTTAAAAAGAGCGAAAGAAGTCTTGCAACCTAGATGCCCATCAGTAGATGAATGGATAAGAAAGCTGTGGTACATATACACAATGGAGTATTACTCAGCCATTAAAAAGAATACATTTGAATCAGTTCTAATGAGATGGATGAAACTGGAACCTATTATACAGAGTGAAGTAAGCCAGAAAGAAAAACACCAATATAGTATACTAACGTATATATATGGAATTTAGAAAGATGGTAACAATAACCCTGTGTACGAGACAGAAAAAGAGACACTGATGTATAGATCAGTCTTATGGACTCTGTGGGAGAGGGAGAGGGTGGGGAGATTTGGGAGAATGGCATTGAAACATGTATAATATCATGTATGAAACGAGTTGCCAGTCCAGGTTTGATGCACGATACTGGATGCTTGGGGCTGGTGCACTGGGACGACCCAGAGGGAAGGTATGGGGAGGGAGGAGGGAGGAGGGTTCAGGATGGGGAGCACAGGTATACCTGTGGCGGATTCATTTCGATATTTGGCAAAACTAATACAATATTGTAAAGTTTAAAAATAAAATAAAATTAAAAAAAAAAAAAGAAAGAAGTTCTTGGGATGCTCACTTTACCCATAAAAATGGAAGTTCATTGCTTTTCCTCTCCTAGTTTCGTTGGTGGATGAAAAGGCAAAGATGGTTAGTGCAGCAATAAAACAAATTGATATGGATTTGAATTGTTATCCTGGAGTACAAAATTTGGGAGCATTTGAATACTCCCGGTAAATATAGTAATAGTTAAAAAAAAAAAGCTAAAACTCAGTCAGTCTACATTGAGTGTTCTAAATCAGGATGCCAGAGCTTCACAGAAAAAGGAAACACTACTTAGGGAAACCTTAAAGACAAATATTACAACTTACTATCAAAAGAGCCCAACTTCTGTTTTCACAAATGTTCCTTGTACACTCTGAGTGTAGTATGGTTTCATAAAAGATAGACTGAGAAAGGGCTTGAAAAGATATTGCAAGGAGTCAAGCTTATACAGTCTTCCTATATTTATATAAAAGTTTTTGAGATATTACATAGGCTAGTTCCTTTATACTGGTAGATATTATGAGGTCAATTGATTGGCTAAAATATTCCCAATCCAGACACTAGCCTCTGTCTTTTATATAACATTCCAGAATTTCAGAAAATTAAAACAAAAGAGTGGGAGAGGAGGGGGAAGAAAGGTAAAAGGTACCAGTATCTGTAACATTAGTGATTCTAGTTTCAGCTTCATCATGTATCAGGCATGCATGTATCAGACATGCAATTTTAGGCATAGTAAATAGTCTGTTGGAGTTTCAAGATTATTTTTCTGTAAAATGGAAATAATAGTTACTCTTCTCTTACAGGAAGTAAATGAGATAAAGATAGTAAAATGTTTTCATGTTATCTATAAATTATTCTACGAGTACAATGAATAGGATGTAATGATTGACCTGTTTATGTATCCAGGAACTCAAAGATTTTAAAAGTATTTTCACTGACAAATTGCTATAAACTGAGTTTTTGTATCCCTCTGTAATTCATATGTTGAAACCTTAACTGCATTGTGATGGTATTTGGAGGTGGGGCCTTTGGGAGATGATTAGGTCATGGGGATGGAGCCCTCATGAGACCAGTGCTCTTACCAGAGAAACCCCAGAGGGCACTCTCATACTACACACGAGGACACAGGAACAAGTTGACCATCTATGAACAAACACCAAATCTGTCAGCGCCTTGATCTTGGACTTTCCAGCTTCCAGACTTGTGAGAAATAAACTTCTGTTTTCATAAACCACTCAGTCTACAGCTCTTATGGCAGCATTAGTACAGAACCCAAGCTGATGATCCAGACATGCCCAGTCTATAGACTATGTAGGGCATGAACATTTGCCACTGGGGCAGAAGCTACATATACCCTGTGGGGTTACAGTCATCTGCAGACTGAAAGGCTAGAGGCAGTATGGAATATGAGACTAGAAGCAAGAAATGGACAGGCAGAGCTATAGAACAGACGTGTCTTCAGCCACATGGGATAAATGGCAGGTGCACATAGTTGCTTAGAGAATGACTAATTTTATTGGTATGTTCCCAGTATTTTAAAGAACTTAAAGGGCAAGGCAAACAAAGCCATTAATTTTCTAGAGAAGCAGGGATGTGTCTTTGAGATATGGGATTTCTAGGCAGACTTGGAGATACATGGGCTGCTAGATATAACAGCCAAACTTCTCCAACATGGGATTTGCATCCCTCATGAGTGAATCTGGGGACAGCAGTGGATAGATTTAAACCATCTGTCAACCTGTTTTCTTCAGGAAACACCACCACTTCCCCAAGGGAGCCATGAATACTCGTAAAATGCCAACTGCTATTTCTTGGAGCTTCCTCATTGTACTGTCTGTCATTCTTGTCCTATCCTCCCCCAGCAGAAGCATCACTGTTGAAAAGTCAGACTTGGTGCTCACCTCTTGTTATGCACTGTCCGCCCTCATGCACAGCAACCTTGGTGGAGAGATACTGTACAGCCTTGCTTTACTGATAAAGTTAATGATACACATAAGGTCACTCAGCTTCAAAGCAGCAGAGCCTGGATTTGGACTTGGGTCTTTAAATTTTGACAATGCCCATTACCCTGTGCAACCCTGAACAAGTCTACTGCAGAGCCTCTCCAAAGAATAGCTAGTTTAGGACCAATTTCCTGAAGGGATTCATCCTGACCCAGATCCTTAGAAATACCAGCATTAAGGAAATCCACACTGGCTTACATCAAAAGCTACCTCCTCAAAGAATCGTCCTCCATCCGGATTTCCCAGCTGGAATGCAGCCTTTCTTTTCTGATTCTCAGGGCTCTCTGTAGCTCTCTTGTTGCACTTATCAGCTGCTGAGGAGATTACTAGAAGAGGGTCTCTTGTATCATCTTTGAGGGGAAACAATATGTCCTGTTCCCATTTGACTGCCTCTTGGTACCTGGCACCCATGTCACAACTCATATTTGTAGAGCGTTTTGCTTTGTGCCATTTGTCTTCATCACTGGACTGAATCTCATTTGGCTGGAGCACAAGCATGCCAGGGAGGTCTAATTATCAATAGATCCCCATGTTAGAATTCAGGGGCCCTGAGGCCCAGACAGGCCCCACTAGATCACCTTGCTGCTAAAAGGTAGGGCTCACAGCCAACCCCCGAACTTCTGACTTGAAGCTCTTTTCATGTTGCTAGGCTGCGTCATTCTGTGTTCACTAAATCAAGATTAGACAAGCGCAAAGCGGAGATAATTGCATGGATTTCTACAAGTGGGTCTTGATTTTACATCAAATACTCCTTTGAGTGGTTGGCAACACCACAACATGGAAAACCAGGGGCCATAAGAAAGACTGCTTTCCTGTGGGACAAGAAGCAGCAGATTACAAGATGTTTTTCCCTATCCGCTGCCGAAACCACAGATTAATTAAAGGTCTGGCCAAATTCACATCGTTCCTCAACCATTAATCACATTCAGACATCTCATTAGGGATATCAGCCCCAATTCTACTACATGTAACACTGATCAGTCAATCAATGTATATACTTATTCAGCACTTTTGTGCCCAGGATGTGTTAGAGTCATGGGCTGTGACCTCATGGAGTTCACCATTTCTTTGTAAAAATAAGCCAAACATGTAAATGTATCAACGGCAATGTAGAATGAATGCCACTGCCATGGTACTCTGAGCATAGCAAAAGCTAAGAAGTATAAAACAGAGAAACCCCTGAAGGAGGAACAGACAAAACAGGTTCTATCTTGAAAGCAGGACTCCATCTTGGGCTGGACTGTGGACTTTGAGCTATGTGCCCTGTATCTATGGAAACGACATACAAACTGGAAAATCAGACCCCCGGGTGGGAGAGCCCCAGGGCTTGTACCTAGACTCTCCATTGCCTAAAAAATACCCTAATTATCTGTGTAACCAAATAGAATCATAAATTCTATTATGCTATTGGGGTATGACCACAGGCCTATTGATAATTGTACACTGTTAACTAACTAGGCTTAAGGCATACGAATCACGGGTTTAAGGCATATGAATCATGGGTTAACTTTGATTGTATCTTTCTTTTCCTTTTTCAGACTAGTTTCAGAGAATCTGGGGAGGTGGGTTTGAGCATGTATACTTTAGGGTATATAAGGTTTTCACAAAAACTGGTCGGGGTCCTTAGCTAAGAGGAGACTCTGCCTTGGGCCCGCTGGTGTAATAAACTGCACTCCGCTATCTGCATTGTCCTTCTGAGTGAGTTTGTTTCCTGGAACACGTGGCTACAACATCCCTACCCCAGAACCACACCAGTTTACTCAACTTTTTCTCATGATCCTTCTAGAATTACAATAACTCAATGCTGGGCACTGTGGAGTCCATACTCATCCGATATCCTTCTATAGATAACATGACTAATACACGGAGATGGAAGAGGGACAGCTGGAAGAGGCCTGAGCTTGGATTGCAGCTCATATCTGCCTGACTCCAGAGAGGCAGGCACAAGCCTTCTGTATCACCCTCCACAGCGTGGTGTGCATGTGTGTGCATACACACCAATAACAAGTGTATGAAAAGTAGAAGTGTTAGTTGCTCAGTTATGTCTGACTCTTTGCAACACCATGGACTGTAGCCCACCAGTCTCCTCTGTCCAAGGAATTCTCCAGGCAAACATACTGGAGGCTGCAGCCATTCCCTTCTCCAGGGGATCTTTCCCACCTAGGGATCAAACCCTGGCCTCCTCATTGCAGGCTGATTCTTTACCGTCTAAGAGTTATTTACACTCCCACTGCCTTAGGAGGAGAGGGATTCTCACATTGAAGGACATCTTTGATGAATGAGGAGATGGATTTGAGGACAGAAAACTAGAGAAACCAGGTCACAGCTGAACTGACCTACACACCAAAGTGAGATGGGGAGAGTAAAGATGGGGTGAACCCGGCCAGAAGAGCTGGAGAGGCAGCAGGACAGGAGATCCACGTGAGTGGATCAATGGTGCTTGACTGGTTCCACAAGAGGCACTTTGGGAGAAGGGCAAGAAACAGTGGGTGTGTGTAGGTTTTATTAAGGGTTTTTGCCATTCAATATCTGACATAAACACTCTGCTTCATTTTTACTTGACACTTTCAATAAAAAGTCTATACTACACTGCTCAATAATCTTATTAAAATTTTATTTGTTTATCTCTGCAGAGGTGGTTCACATCAGGAATGTGATTCCACTTCAAGGAAACATCCAAGAGTTACAGCTGAGTTATCAGGGATTTTATCTTTCTGCATCTTTTGGGGTTACTGACTTAGTTCTTTGTTATGAAAATTTATGAAAAACATCAGAGCAGAAGCTCAGACATGGATGCCAAACTTCCCCCAGCCCATCAGCAATTAGGATTCTTTAGGAAAAAGCACTTAACTGCCCCACACCTCAGTTTCACCTCAAAGCAGATAAAAAACTCAAAATATAGGCCCAACACACATCTGACAAAAAGCAGAGACTCAAAAATGTCACATCTCTGTGCGCCTCATTTCACTTCCTGGTACTTTGGCCACCTCATGAGAAGAGTTGACTCATTGGAAAAGACTCTGATGCTGGGAGGGATTGGGGACAGGAGGAGAAGGGGACGACAGAGGATGAGATGGCTGATGGCATCACCGACTTGATGGACATGAGTTTGAGTGAACTCCGGGAGATGGTGATAGACAGGGAGGCCTAGCGTGCTGCAATTCATGGGGTCGCAAAGAGTCGGACATGACTGAGCGACTGAACTGAACTGAAGATCCTATGCTGTCAGTTTCTTTCTTTTTAAATTTTTATTTTATTTTGGCATATAGCCAATTAATAAAGTTATGACAGTTTCAGGTGGACAGCAAAGGGACTCAGCCATACATGTATGTGTATAGCCATTCTCCCTCAAACTCCCTCCCATCCAGGTTGTCACATAACATTGAGCAGAGTTCCCTGTGAAATACAGGGGCACCCTGCTGGTAATCTATTTTAAATACAGCAGTGTGGACATGTGATCTAACTCCCTCACTGTCCCTTCCCCCACCCTTGCCCCCTGCTGTCAGTTTTTTTTTTTTTTTAATTTAATTAATTTATTTATTTTACTTTACAATATTGTATTTGTTTTGCCATACATTGACTTGAATCCGTCATGAGTGTACATGTGTTCCCCATCCTGAACCACCCCCCCACCTCCCTCCCTACCCCATCCCTCTGGGTCATCCCAGTTTATTTTTGTTGTCGTCATTCAGTGACGCCACAAACCTGTTTTAAGCATCTACTCTGTGTTAAGTTTTCCATGCCTGCTCATGCCCCCTTACACAGTTCTTGATCCAATTTACTTCAGGCAAACAAGGAAGTTTACGTCGTGACTCTTATTTGAACAGCAGAACAAGAGCAGAGATTGAGAAAGAAGGCTCTGGTGTCAGTCTGCCTAGGTCAAACCTCTGTTCCACTCTTTGCTGGCTGTGTGATCTTGGGAAAATGACTTAACTGCTCTGTGCCTCTTCTGTGAAATGGAATTAAGGGCAGGTCTCTCCAAATACAATGTCATAACAATTAAATTCATTAACAATATTCCTAGCTCATACTAGCCTCTCAAGAAATGGTAGCTGATTCTTTATATACAATTGTTTCTCAAAGAACTATAGATTATTCAATACGAGAGAAAATTACATAAGAGATAAAACTTGTGGAGGAAGGGTGAGGACAAATCTTAAGAGAAAAAATGCTTACATAGAAGAGGTACGTTCAGTCCGCTTCACAGGACTCATCTCAGATATTTCAGAGGAAGTAAGAAAGTCATGGATTCTACACCTTCCCTGCCTGCCCCCACAAACACCTAAGAAGCAATTACACAGCGCCCTGAGATAATAAACACAACGTACTAAGAGCCCTGGGATGATTTCTCCACACTGCAGTCTGGAAGCAGTTGCCACCTGGGGCAGGCAGTAAAACTGCAGGCGTTTATTCTGGAGAACCAGACAGAAGGCCTTGGGTATGGCTCCCTCTCCATTCTAATTGCATTCACTGGAATTACCACCACACAGGATCACAAGGTACGCATGCCTTCCAAAACATTTTTCATAGAAGAAAGTGGAAGCAATCTAGCCCAGCCTCGAGAGGTTTCCAAGGCTAGAGGGAGAGAGGGTAAGTGTCTAATTTCATGCTCCCATTACACACAAGCTGGATTAGAAGAAAACAAGGGAGGAAGAGGAGAGAATGGAGATTAAAGAATCAGACAATTTTAAAGCCCAAGAAACACAGTGAGAGAAGAACCAATCAATTTCCTTTTTTTTTTTTTACAACAGATGTTTTGCTTGCAGTTCTGAATCTAACAGCAGTTGATGTAGTAAGGATGAAATAGGAGGAGGAAGAAAAGGAAAGAGCTTAAAAGGAAGGGAGGGAGAGAGTCAGGTTGGCAAACAAGAAGCTGATCCCCAAGGCCTCCCCTCTTCCCAGCTTCACCCTGATAGGTTTTACCCGCTGGGAATAACAGGGTGTCCTGCTGCCTTACCCACCCCCCACCTGAAGGCATTTTTCTCCAGGAAGGCAGGGGTAATCAGGCCCATCCTTTAAACATCTTCATCCTATTACTTTCATAATCAGCTTCTGAAGTTCCGTTCAATAGATGTGGGGTCGACCAGACTGACTGCTTGAACAGCTGCTCGGGCCATGGAGCTATTCTCTCTGCCATTGATCACAAAGACAAAAATCAATCCTGGCTAAGGAGAAAGAAGTTAAAAATAAATTGCAGGAATTGATTTCTGTTCAGACCTTCTGACTCCCAGTTTAGGAAGGGGGAAGAATGAGGATGCGTGAATCCGCCTGTCATGAAAACACTTGACATGTCCCAGCCTCAAAAGCAAAACCAGGGAATGTTTTATACACACACACAAGCACACACATACACAATTTTTCTTAATTTATACTTTTACATTATTTTATTTTTGCCTCCTAATGACTATCAGAGATGAGAATCCATCTAAATCGTAAGCTCCCATAAGACTAGGGTCGGTCTTGTGTCCACTATAACATCTCTACAGTGGGGCGCCGTGATTTGTGAGTAGTAGTAACTGCAGAAAAATGTGTTGAGGGACTGATAGAATTAAAAAAAGAATGAAGTCCGCTCCTTGCTATTATTGGCTCTTACAGTTATGCCTATTTCTGCCCAGATTTCTCACATTTGCAATTATTTTTCTTCTTTATTGTTTTGCTTATGTGTTATCTCCCTCTCTCCCACTAAATACAAACCCTCCCATGGCAGGAACTTTTGGGTTTTTCTGCTGTTTAATTTTTGATCTGCTGCACTATCTCCATACTGAGCCCTCAGTGAATGGATGTGAAAGGAAAGAGAGAAGGATGATTCAGCAACTCTGTTGAGGAATTAGCTGCATCCCAATTTAAATTTTTTTTTTTTTTCTGACACTGGAGAAATGAGTTGGGAAATACCTCCAAATAGTAGTCCCTTCTCTGTGTCTGAATCAATGGACTGCCTGGTAGAGTGAGCAGTCTTGTGGAATTTTACCAAGAGAAGGGAATTTCAGGAGTCATATCATACAGTCCACTGCCTTCCAAACTGCATTCTATGGTATTCTAGAATTCTACAGAGATACTTTAAGAGTGTCTGTAAAAAGGTGAAGAGGAGGCTGGGTGGATGAGAGAGCTGATATAACTCTTCACTCGCTTAGAACAGGATCCATTCCTCCTGCATCTGTTTCACACATTGGAATTCCTTGAACACTGTTGTCTGAAAAGTGGTTCCCACTGTTAAGAACAGCAACAACAAAAAGTCTGAAAGCTCTACTTGGATGCCATCTTACCATTTTGTGATAAGGCAACTGAGTTCCAGGGAGGAAAAATAATGGCCCAAGGTCACAGAGTGAGTTATGGTGAGACCAGACTTAAAGGCAGGAGTACTTGCCACCCCTTCCCCAGCCGCCTACTCCATACCATGGACACTGTCTCCTGCCATGAAACGTTTCTTTTCTTTGGAGCACTGGCTGGTCCTGAAGATGGACTCCTCAAATCAATTTCCTTCTTTGGGAACTGGCTTGAGCCTTGCATTCTCTAGGAAATGCCCCTGATCATATCATGCCTCATGGGTCTTTCTCTCTCTGGGAAGGAGCCTTACATACCTTAGCTGCTTTGAGCATCATTCATGGAGACTGTCAGGCCATCCAGTCCTACCACTTCATCTAAACTAACAAAACTGAAGACAGCCACTTTGTCAGTCTTGTCCACCATTATACCCCTTTCATTGAGCACAGTCATAGGAGCATCTTAAGTGCTCAGTGAATGACTGTTGAATGAAAATGAATGAATGGATCTACCAAACAACACTTCAGTCTCATACAGCCTTGGGTACATAGTAAGCATTCAATCCAATCAAGCTGATTGCTTACCCACTGGCTCCACTACTACAAAACTTCAAGAAGATCTTATTCTGGCTGACCCTGAGGATTTTCAGAATCTGAGTCTTAAAAGCTACTTGCAGAAATCCAAAATGTCTGTTTACCCCATTAGCTAGCAAAGGAGTTAAAACAAAGAGCGATTAAAATTTTTAAACACGGAACCTCTGAAATATATATTCTAGTTAGAATGGTAATGGGGAGAGAACTGGACTTAATAGTCTGCTTCTCAGTCAACAGTCCAACTGCCTTCATTATCAACACTGTTGTTTTACAACAGTGCAATTATCTTTAATAGAAGGCCCCAGAAAAGGGATCCTCCTGGGAGCTGGGCTTAGCAGAGTGTGTGGCAGAGACCTGCAGGAACTTGAAAGGGCAGGATAACAGGGAGACCTGATCGGGTCATGATTCCACAGTTCTTCTGCACCCTGGAATGGAATACGAGAGACACAGTTTCCTGAAATGTATCATGGAGATTGGATCCAGCATCGGAAAGGCGCAAGGCAAGTGGGGAAGGCTGGAGAAGTGTGGAGCTGGGGTGGCAATGATGATTAACCATGTTGTCACTCACCCCCTTGGCACCCCAGCGATGAGCATTTGAATAATCCTCTAAGTGTATCTGAGGGACAACTCTCAGAGATGCAGGCATGATTACCTTGTACTGAATTCCATTAAACCTTTCTTTGGTTAATGATGCAGAAATTTTCTGATCTGAAGCAAAATTGAAACAGATCCTGACAAACAGGCCACTGAACTAGGAGTGGAATGAAGTTTTCCCACCACTGCTATCTACCAAGACAAGGGCAGCATCTGTCTATTTCACCTTTACAGTCATCCAGAAAAGTTACTGAGAATACCAGCATACTCAGTGCTAATGTGAAGATCTTCAGACTGGAGACATGAATGAGAGGATCCTGGTTTGGTTTTGCCACCCTTTATGAACCCAGGCAGCCCTGAGGTCAGATCCTCCTCGCTCTACCATTTATTAAGCTATACAACAAAGAGTGAGACTCTAAAATTTCCTGAAATTCAGTTTCCTCCTTTGCAAAATAAAGATGATGCTATGTACCATACTGAGATCTTATGAAGATAAAGTAGAATAAAGTAAAATAAAATGCACACATACCAGGTAGGAACTTGGCACTAAATAAGCATGAGATCCTTTTCCAACAAAGAGAACAGTTCTTCTAATTTTCTGATTGGTGGGTAAAAAATGGTGCGGTGGCTCGGTGGGAAATCATTCTGAAGAACCACTGCTTTGGAAATAGGAACTTGCAAATTTCCAAATAGCAGAAGAGATTTGAAAGTTGTGGGGCTGATCTCATTCCTTTGAGCTGAATTTAGAAGTGCCTGTGGCCCTGGACAGTATACCAAACTTCCAGATTAGAACACACAGGTTGCATGCAGCCACATGAGGCTCCTGGATAGCAAGACACCGACTGCCACTCTCCCTGTAAGATGCACTGCCCAGCAGACATGTCACCACCCTCCCTCTCATGCCCACGCAGATACTGTTAATTAACAAAATCAGTCTTTCCTACAGTATCACGGTAACACAGTTTTCTATGCAGCTATCACCAATTCTCAGAGGTAACACATAAAATGAAAAAAAAAAAAAATTGACGCCCCTAAACCAGACATATCCCATCCATGTACTACTAAAAAGGCAAATACTTAGGTTTTAATACATAGCTAATCACAGAACAATTCTCTGAGGTTAAGGAAAAACACTCTTTGCTATTTTGGCCTAGCAAGCAACCAGCACTGTATTTAATAACTTCCAAGAAGCCTCAGCAGATCTCCTGGGAAGAAGCAAACTGGATTCACTTATTAGAGACAGGCACAGCAAAGCTTTGAATAGAGTGAAGAGATCGCCATGCCAAAAAGATTGATGGGCATCCTGAAAATAAAGAAACCCTCCCCAGAGCCACTCTGTCTCAGCAGGAGACACTGGGGAATCATCAACATCTGGTTGGTAATTGATGCTCTGCTATAGGAAAAGATGAGAGGGAATGATCACAGGGAAGAAGTGAGCAGAGAGAAGGAACCTAGTGCGGGCCCTGAGAAAAGACCACACTTAAAAGGTGGGCAAAGGAAGAGGCACCTGTGTAGGAAAGGGAGAAGAGACTGAAGGGGTACGGGGAAGAGATGGGCTGCACATTATCAAAAAGGCAAATGAGAGAGGCTGCTTCGAGGAGGAAGGAGTCGTCAGATTAAAAAGCTGCAGATGAATCCACCAATGTCATTATTGAGGGGTGTTGTCCGGATTCCATTCCAAACTACCTTTGATGAACTTGGCAAAGGTAATTTCAATGAAGTGGCAGATGCAGAAGTCAGACTCAAGTGGGTTTAAAAAAAAAAGAAAATGAGAAAAAGGCATAATGAATGTAGACGGAGCTCAAGAAATCTGGTTGTGAATGAAAGATGGGTCATTTACAGAAAGGAGTACAGAGTTCAAAAAAGCCTTGTTCTGTTTTGTTTTAATTTAAGGATGGTAGATACTTTAAAATATTTAAATGCTGATGGAAAATCAGAAAGAGGAATGAATAAGCTACAGTTAGAGGGAACAGAAGAATCAGCAATAAATCCAGGTCCCTGAACAGTTAGAAGAGATGAGAACGGGTGTTTGGATTGAGACATTTTATACAGGAATGAGGGTGATTCTTTCTATTTGTCTTGTATCATCCACCTGATCTGCAATCCTAGATGGATAGTTCAGTTCAGACGCTCAGTCATGTCCGACTCTTTGTGACCTAGATGCATAGTAGGGATTCAAAGAGAGTCTTTCCAAGTGGTCCTGAGTTGGGTTCCCCCCAAAATTAGAGCCTGATACAAAGGCTTTTGTGGAGATTGTTTAGGTTTTATTTGTTTTTCAGAAAGTTTCCTAGGGAACAGGAGGGGTAGAACTAGAAAGCAGGAGACAAGGAGGGAGAGAAAGCCATGCCAAGGTCATTATTATAAGCCACTGGGGCTGCTCTACTGTGCACTCTATAAAGACTCAGGATGAAGCTCAGAATTGCCCTTCTGATGCAGGAAGAGAGGAGTTCTTATCCACTGGCCCATGACTCTGCTTGGTCAAATCATTACAGAGGACCTTGACACCCTTACAATTCAAGGTAGGCACCGGCATCAGAATGACTAAGGGGTCTCTCATTAGTCTCCTACTTAGGAACAAATCAGCCCTAGGACAAAAAACAAGAGGTCCAAAGAGCAGTTGAGACAAGGTGATATTCTTTGCAGTAGAAGATGGAGAGGCTCTATACAGTCAGCAAAAACAAGACTGGGAGCTGACTGTGACTCAGATCGCCAATTTCTTATTGCAAAACTCAGACTTAAATTGAAGAAAGTAGGGAAAACCACTAGATCATTCAGGTATGACCTAAATCAAATCCCTTAGGATTACACAATGGAAGTGACAAATAGACTCTAGGGATTAGATCTGATAGAGTGCCTGAAGAACTATGGACAGAGGTTTGTGACATTGTACAGGAGATAGGATTGAAATCATCCCCCAAAAGAAGAAATGCAAAAAGGCAACATGGTTGTCTGAGGAGGCCTTGCAAATAGCTGAGAAAAGAAGAGAAGCAAAAGGCAAAGGAGAAAAGATATATCCATCTGAATGCAGAGTTCCAAAGAATAGCAAGCAGAGATAAGAAGGCTTCCTAAGTGATCAATGAAAAGAAATAGAGGAAAACAATACAGTGGGAAAGACTAGAGATCTCTTCAAGAAAATTAGAGATACCAAGGGAACATTTCATGCAAAGATGGGTACAATAAATGACAGAAATGGTATGAACCTAACAGAAGCAGAAGATATTAAGTAGAAGTGGCAAGAATACACAGAACTATTCAAAGAAGATCTTCATGACCCAGATAATCACGATGGTGTGATCACTCACTTAGAGCCAGACATCCTGCAATGTGAAGTCAAGTAGGCCTTAGAAGCATCACTACAAACAAAGCTAGTGGAGGTGATGGAATTCCAGTTGAGCTATTTCAAATCCAAAAAGATGATGCTGTGAAAGTGCTGCACTCAATATGCCAGCAAATTTGGAAAACTCAGCAGTGGCCACAGGACTGGAAAAGGTCAGTTTTCATTCCAATCCCAAAGAAAGGCAATGCCAATGAATGTCCAAACTATTGCACAATTGCATTCATTTACATGCTAGTAAAATAATGCTCAAAATTCTCCAAGCCAGGCTTCAAAAGTACGTGAACCAAGAATTTCCAGATGTTCAAGTTGGATTTAGGAAAGGCATAGGAACCAGAGATCAAATTGCCAACATCCATTGGGTCATAGAAAAAGCAAGAGAGTTCCAGAAAAACATCTATTTTGGCTTCATTGAATACGCTAAAGCCTTTGACTTCATTGAATATGCTAAAGCCTTTGATTGAATACTCTAAAGCTTTTGACTGTGAGGATCACAACAAACTGCGGAAAATTCTTGAAGAGATGGGAATACCAGACCATCTTACCTGCCTCCTGAGAAATCTGTATGCAAGTCAAGAAGCAACAGTTAGAACCGGACATGGAACAATGGACTGGCTCCAAATTGGGAAAGGAGTATGTCAAGGCTGTATATTGTCACCTTACTCATTTAACTTACATACAGAGTACATCATGCAAAATGCTGGGCTGGATGAAGTACAAGCTGGATTCAAGACTGCTGGGATAAATATTAATAACCTCAGATATGCAGATGACACCACTGTTATGGCAGAAAGCACAGAGGAACTAAAAAGTCTCTTAATGATAATGAAAGAGGAGAATGAAAAAGCTGGCTTAAAACTCAACATTCAAAAAACTAAGATCATGACATCCAGTCCCATCACTTTGTGGCAAATAGAGAGGAAACAATGGAAATAGTGACAGACTTTACTTTCTTATGCTCCAAAATCACTGCAGATGGTGACTGCAGCCATGAAATTAAAAGATGCTTACTCCTTGGAAGAAAAGCTATGACCAACCCAGACAGCATATTTAAAAGCAGAGGCATTGCTTTGTTGACAAAGTTCCATCTAGTTAAAGCTATGACTTTTCCAACAGGCATATATGGATGTGAGAGTTGGACTATAAAGAAAGCTGAGCACCAAAGAATTGATGCTTTTGAACTGTGGTGTTGAAGAAAATTCTTGAGAGTCCCTTGGACTGCAAGGATATCAAATCAGTTCATTGGGAGGACTGATGCTGAAGCTGAAGCTCCAATACTTTGGCCACTTGATGTAAAGAACTGACTCATTGGAAAAGACCCTGATGCTAGCAAATATTGAAGGCGGGAGAAGGGGACAACAGAGGATGAGATGGTTGGATGGCATCACCAACTCAATGGACATGAGTTCGAATAAGCTCTGAGAGTTGGCGATGGACAGGGAGGACTGGCATGCTGCAGTCCAAAGGGTTGGACATGACTGAGCAACTGAACCATGTCTTTATTGGATTTCTTTTGAAGATCATCTCTGAAACTCTTTCCTTTTTCTTTAAACTCCTGTGTTGTAAATGTATCCCTAATGAAGAAATTGCTATTTATCTAACATTCAAAATCTCTCCCATTAAGACAAAATTAACATCATTTAAAGTATTGCCAAATAGTTTCTCTTTGAATGATTACACTCTATTAATTTCTGCCTCAGGGCTTTTTTTTTTCTTTCAGAAAGATAAAAATTTATTAGGGATATAGTAGCCACATCATAGAGGCTTTTCTACCACTCATGTGGGTGTATAAAGCAGGGTCTTAAACAAAGTATCAAAACCCAAGCAATCTGGGGACCAAGATGCTACAATAAGGTACTCAAGTATCTTGAAAGACAATTAAGTCCCAGAATATCTACAGTTATCTATACACAAAAGTTGGTTTCTTTGATAAGAGTATGGAAGGTTTGTGGGACGAGTTTATCATGCACACATGTCCATATATGAGTTGAAACCATGAATAATTAAAGGATGAATTTGAGGAAAAGGTTAGTAATCTTTTATATGCTAGGCTTATAAAAACCCTTCATTGAGGAGGTGCATACACAAAATATAGTGACGCTGATTTTTGTATGTAGATTAGTCTCTTGAACCTTGCATTTTACAGGGCTTGTTTTCAAAGGATTTCAAAGCCATTATTATCTTGCTTGATCCTCACAACAACCTCCCAATTTAGGCAGAACAACTAGCATGATTCCATTCTACAAAGATCAGGAAATTAAAGCTATGATCATCCAAGTGATTTGCCCAATGTTCGTTCTCTGACTAGTAAGTGGCAGATTCCTGATTACAACCTAGGTCTTTGAGTTCAGGATTCATTTCCCCACATCAGACCACCAGCTTTCAAATCATTAAGTACTTGAGAGGAGGGACAACAACTTCTGTCTCTTACATGCTCCGTTATTTTTATTTCTAGTGGCTCAACAAACATCTGTGATTTGGCTACTTGTACTTGTTAATTGCTAATACTTCTGGATTATCTCAAATAATACATGAGAATAATACAATGGTGCTATTTTTCTATATTTATACACAGAACTCTTAAAAACTAACAGCAACTTATATCCAAACTACCTGCTGGCTTCATTGTACTATTGGGATTATATGAGAACCACCCGTATGTATGGCATTGCTCCACTCTCAGATTTTCTTGCTATGGAGGGGTCTTCTCTACACAATGTCACCAGCAGATGAAAGTGGCATTAAGTAGCAGAAAGATCTACACTAAATTACTGGTTTCCTTGTGGATATGGAAAAGGACCTGGCAGGCTGGGATGGCCTTCCTTCCTTTGAATTTTTGGCTTTGTCCACCCCTATAGAGTACTTTATTTGTATCTTAATTATGGATTTTTTTATCTTATACTTTAGACATTTGAAGATAGGTCAATATCATACATTCTTTTTTTAAATTCAGTTGCATGTAAAATTAAAGCATTCAATGAGTGGCTGAATTCATATTACATTCAGGGCTACCTCCTGTGCCAGGAGAGGAAAGGACCAGGCTTCATATAGCTTAGTTAAGAAACATACAAATCTCTTGGGATGACTTATTAGGGTGTGGCTCCTGTTCTTTAACACACTCCCTAAGAGCCAGGGTATGAATCATATCAATGAAGGGATTTTACTGCTAACCACTGCTGAGCTACCTGTTCTCGAAGATAAACTCCAGAAAATCTATTCCATAAGGAGAAAAGACAGGATTTCCAAGCATCTTGGTTCAGAACACAGAAACCAACTCATCTCTCTCTATCCCGCCCCGACAGAGGAAAACTGATTTCTCTTTTATCCATGCGGAACTAAGGCATTTCAGGCCGACACTTTCCCATTAAAACAAGGGCTCTTCTGGGAAGGATTAACTCCTTTTGATTTCAGTACAAAGCCCTAGGCCCTGGGCCCCCTGCACAGAAAAGGTGCTGACCGATGAACACGTTTCACAGCTTCCTGTGCATCTCCAGCTCAGCTTCCCCAGCAGCAGGAGATCACACAGCAGGTTCCCTAAGCAAAACCATCAAGATGGCTACCTTTACCTCTTTGTCGATGAAACAGTAAAAGATGAGGCAGAATGTTTGGGGTCTCTCGAAACTGTAGGAGATGAGTGAGTAAGTACATGGACCCTTCTCCATACAAAATACAGGATCAATGCTAATAATGTGTCTACAAAAAGGCATGGAAAGTTTGCCTGTAGAGGGGCATATGAGAGAGGGTGAATATTTTATGCAAAATTAATATTATGAGAAGTACATTATGAAGAGGTAAGCTAGGTTTTGGGTTATTCAACCCGCTCTCTCAAATGTCTGTACATTTGTATATAATGTATATAATGATTCACTTGTGGGTAAATAATTATGCCTCAAAAACACACACCTCATTTATGAATATGAAGAGACAGATGCAGGCCTGGATATTACCTGAATTCCTAGTGCTTCAGTTGTCCTCACACAAAAAACACCTGACCTGGATCTACACAGTCAGCAGCTACAAAAACATCAGTGGATTTCAAACATTTCTAAGTGGCAGATTCCTCTTGCCAAATAAATGTACTAAGAACCATGATACACAGAGCAAACAAAAGCAGAAATACACTTTTAAGGAGGGACTAAGAGTCCTGGAATCCCAGCCTCCCAGACAACCTCTTCCATTTTTGTTTGCATCAAGAGAAGTTTTCTAAGAGCCAATGTACAAACTACCAAGAAACACCTGGGCACATAAAGGTATGAAAGACTGAAGGGGTAGACTTGTCTCCTTTTCATCAAGGCTTTGTTTGCTTTCCCCCTTTGGAGTTCTACCTCTGGTGGCACAAAACAAAATGTAAGATATCAATACTTTAAAAAGCTAGCAAATTTAAGTGGTAAGTCCCTTAGAATTGTGAAAAACCAAAGCCACTTAACACCCATACTGCTGTTATTTAGCTCCTCAGGTCATCGGCAGAGAAGTAAATAATCTGCCTTTACAAATCTCCCCTTTGGAAGTCCAATATGGAAGGAGGACAGACCCCGTCAGTGGCAGCATAATCCTCAGTGTCCAGCTCTGCCTTAGGAAGACTCCACGGGGATGGCACCCGTGAGCGCTGGGCTGGACCCAAGCCTGGGTGAGCTACAGCTGTTTCTCCCAAGACTGTTCTTTGGCAGACTTCTAGCTACTGTGGGAAGAATACAACCTATCCCAAACCCATGATAGTTTGATCAGATACAAATCTGTGGGTTCAAACTTTGGAGGCTGCTGGTGGTCTCTGAGGGTTTGCTGCTCTGACAAAAACGTCTTCTGTAGCAGCTTTATCTCAACAAACAGAATGAGAAATCTTTGCTCTTTCCTTGCCTCAGAGGTTGATATTCATTCACTAAAGTGCAAATCTTACCTTTTCCACAAAGCCCTTCCTATCTATTCAACTATCAAGCAAAAATGTAAAAAAAAAAAAACCTGAATAAATAGAAGAGAGGTGCCAAGTCATCAAAAATGACCAGTGGTGAGGAAACAATATCATAGAGCTTAATTGGAAGCTGCTCAAACAGACACAAAAATTAGTTTTGAAGTTTTTAGCAGCTGTGAAGAGGGAAAAACAAAACTACCAGTGTCTAATGAGAGGAAACAGAAAAGGTTTGCCTCTCCAGGACAGTTTTCTAATTTATTTTCCAGCCACTTCATTTCCTCCCGCAATTACAACTGTCCTTAGACAGAGGTCCTGATACACTGTGGTCTCTCACTTCCTTCATTTTACCCCTGCCTCCCCTGCCTGCAATACCCTTTGTCCTTCACCTGTCTAACTGATACTTACAGCCCAGCTGCCAGGAAGCTTGCACTGACCCAGGGCAGGGTGAAGAGCTCTTCCTCACTCTGAGAGCAACATGTGCTTCCCACAAATACATCTCTTATCACACTCGATTATATTTGTTTCATTGTCTGTTTTCCCCACTGGGCTGAATGTATTTTCATACATTTAAATGAATGAATATAAAAAAGACACTGAATAACATAATGGATAATTCCTGGACAGCAGTTCTATAAAGATACAGAGACATTCTACAAATGGTCATTTCTTATGCAGTGAGCAATTGCCAATTACCCTAAGTTGTCTTCTATTGTTAGTCAGAGAAACAAGACTTCCTTGCTTTTTAAAAAGATAACTAACTACACTCCCTAGGAATGAGGATGGTGTCTTATCTTCTCAGTTCAGTTCAGTTCAGTTTAACAAACATTTATTAAGCACCAGTCACTATGCCAAGTGCAGAAAAAACACTGATGAATAAGACATAGTCTCATTCCTCTTAAAGTTTACAGAACTTGTTGCAGGAGGCTTAATGCACATAGATAAGTAATCAGCATAGGATCTGACTGAGGGTGTCAGGGAAGATACCCTATAGGAGGCATTGCCCAAGTTGAATCCTAAAGATTGAGTTTGTCTGATAAAGGAACATTCCAAGCTGGGGAAAACAAAACAAGAAAAGCATATTAGGCAAGAAATGACATAGTGCAAAAATGACATGGTGCATGAATAGAGACTAAAATACTTTATTTTTATTGAAGTGTAAAATATGAAAAAGAAAGTACATGGGGGACAGTGTTGGGAAAGGAATTCACACCTGATTCATTCCTGATGCAGTAGGCAGGATCCAGATCATAGAAGACCTTACAGGCAATGTTAAGGAAATTGGATTTTAACCTATAGGTGATGAGAAGCCACTGAAGGCAAGGACATTGATTTTTATTTTAAATAAATTACTTTGGAAGTAGTGTTGTGAACTGATTGGAGGTGTGCTGATCTGGGAGTAAGAAAATCATTTACTGCAACCTTTCAGAAAATATAAAAGGGTTTATAAATGGTTTTTAATAGCCAAGTAATAAAGATGCTTCCCCCTATTCTTTCATAAATCATCCTGGAGCAACAAGGAAAACATGCAAAAAGAAAAACACAAATTCTATACTTAAGGAAAATATAACCCTGAAACACTATACGTGGAAATGAAGCCAAAGGCTGTGAAGGACAAACAGGGTACAGGCAGGCACCAGAGCAAAAATGCCTGCAGCTACAGTCTTAGATCAAGCTAGAGAGAGAGTTCTCTAAAGATATTTTCAAAGGAGCAAAACTAACAACCTATTACTTGGAACAAAGGAATTGTAGCCCAGGAACTGGCAGTGGAAACGTTCCTGGAACTGGTTGGTGACAAGGAGAAGCTGGAGAGGTATGGCTGGATAGAGAAACACTCAGGTGGTTTTACCTTATAAGAAAAACCCACTAAAAGACTAACACTATTTAGTTTTATGGGCTTCCTTGATGGCTCAGTTGGTAAAGAATCCACTTGCAGTGTGGGTAGACCTGGGTTTGATCCCTGGGTTGGGAAGATCCCCTGGAGAAGGAACGGCTACCCACTCCAGTATTCTGCCTGGAGAATTCTATGGACTGTATAGTCCATGGGGAATAATTTAGTTTTATACAAACTCACTGAGAACCAAAGGGGACTCTTATTAAGCTGAAAAAGAACCTTGATCAGAGCCCTGATCCCCAAGATGAACCTCTTCAAATAGTTCAACTGCAAGAGCTCATATCATTTAAAAAATAGATAACAATAAAAAACATAGAGATGGAAGAATACATGGGTTATAAAACAACAAAATTAAAGAAGAGAGGAAAAAGAAAAACAGAGCAGATATAGAAAAAAAAAGTGTGATCACACTGGTTAATTTTAATGATTCAAAATAACTCACATGATGAGATCACCATTATAAGAGAAGAGGTCAAAGCCTAAATACAAGAGCTCAGGGGAGATATGTTGAGACAACAAAAATAGATAAAATATAAGCTGGCAAAGCACATGAAAAAAACTTAAAAACAACAACAGCAAAACAGGGAGAGAGAAGCCTGTGTGTGCTAGTCACTCAGTTGTGTCTGACTCTTCGACCCCATGGACTGTAGCCCTCCTGGCTCTTCTTCCATGGAATTCTTCAGGCAAGAATACTGGAATGGGGGAGTTTCCTCCAGGGGATTTTCCCAAACCAGGGATCAAACCCAGGTTTCCTGCATTGCGGGCAGATTCTTTACCATCTGAGCCACCAGGGAAGCCTGGACATGGCTAAATACTCATTCAAGGATAGTATGAATAAAACTGTTTCTATAAATCTCATTTTGCTCACACTGGAAGAAAAAAAAATCTATATCTCCCCTTTGCTTTTCTTGTCCATTGTACACATTCTAGGTGTCTAGAAGAAAGAGAGCCAAAACACAGAAACTTTTGAGTAATTAAAAAGGAAGGAGAAATTGAGCCAATTAAATGAGACATATTCCAGCAGAAAGAATCAGCATAGTATTACCAACCATAAAACATACACCAATAAAATAAAATAGTATGCAAATATATATATGCTAAGTCGCTTCAGTCATGTCCGACTCTGTGTGACCCCATAGACAGCAGCCCACTAGGCTCCTCTGTCCCTGGGATTCTCCAGGCAAGAATACTGGAGTGGGTTGCCGTTTCCTTCTCCAAGGCATGAAAGTGAAAAGTGATATGATCTTTACATATCAAGGGTGAAAAATACATAAAGATGCATAGAAAGCAAAAATGTGAGACTAGCCCCAGACAGTAACATTCCATAAGTTAACAAAACAAAGTTCTCATGGAAAGTAAATAACACATAAGTTTTATACTTAAAAGATAATATTAAAGCATAAAGGGGATAAACAATCATATGTTTGGCATTCAAGAATTCATCTTTATTGAAGACTTTACTAAATGACAAATTTCAGACAACCAAGAGATAAATGGGAAACTCTAGTAAAAGGACTGATGGTGAGCACTGAATTCATTTACCTATAAAATTAAAATAAAAATAAATGCAGGAATTCTGGGTTGAGCAGAATATAAATGTTCCAAATGATTTAATTAGCAAACTGAGGTTGTATAGAAGGGAGATAGAAGGCGATCATAAACACACATACTATTTTTTCTACCTGTTTTCAACAGTGCTTAATAAAATATTTAAACTAATAGAAAATTGCATTTCAATATAGGAAAGCAAACACTAAAAGATAATATAACCAATCAAAACTGGGTGGTAGAGGAATTAAAGAGAAAGCGGAAGAAAGGCATGGCAATGCACTAACTTTTAAACTGCTCACAGGAGGAAATCAATAGACTATACAAAATAGAAGATATGCTATACTCTATAACATCATATTCATAAATCTTAGAACAAATATTCAAAATCCTCAAAGAAATACATATGCAGGGAAGCAAAGAAAACAGATTATATAATTTTTTAAAAATAAACAATTATAACTAAAAACTAAGCATACACTGTCAGAACTAAGATATATCTCTCACATTGGTCAAAATCAACCCTCAAACCCACCTATGAGGAGGAAAGGACTCTGATTAAGTATTGATGGGCAACCTACTTACATCTGTACGTGCAGTATGTATTATTGTTTACCTGCAACTCATTGATTTTATTTCATCTTACCTGATTGATAGTTGGAAATAACAGCATTTAATCTGTGTTTACTTCATTATTAATGAAATTCAATGTTTTGCTCAAGAGCACTGGTCTTTTGTATTATTTGTATTAGGGAAGTAGAATAGGGAAAAGGAGTCCAAAATGGCGGTGGCTAGAAGACAAGGAAGGTCAAAGAAAGGTCCGAGGACCAGAGTGAAGACTTCAGGCAGAACAAACAGCAGTTCTGGCTAAGCCCAATTTGCATAGGGCAGGCCCAGGTGGAGGAAAAACATATAAGAGGAGGAGCCAAAGCGCTTTCTCACGGACTCTCTCTCCCGTGTGCTCTTTTCTTTCTCTCTCTCTGTCTCCTGCTATCTTCTAAATGAAATGGAGCTGTAACACTGATTTGCCTAAGAGCTGTAGCACGGTTTGTCCAAGACCCGAGAGCTGTGATGCGCCAAGGGCTTTAATGTCCGTTGCTCCAAATCTTTGTTGTGACGAGACAAAGAACCGAGGAACATATACTCGCGTGACATCTGGAGCATTGTTATTTTACTGTTTCCCATTTCTTTCTTTTTATTCAGTAATAATAATAAACCCTTAAAAACCCTTCAAGACTCTGTGGAATCTACCAGCCTATGCCTTTCTGATGTCATCTCTAAACTTCCCAAGTCTCATTTGCCACTTTCCTTATCTCCTTGAGCTCTATATATTGGAGTACCCAGTGGCCCAGTCTTTAGATCTCTTCTCTTCTCTATCAACACTTACTCCTTTGGTGACTTCAATGTTGTGGTTCAAAAGTATCAATGCACTGACACCCTCCCAATTTATATCCCCAGCCCCTACCTTTCCACCATTCCTGCTTCTAAACTCAGCCTCAAATTTCTACCTGCCTACCCCACATCTGCATCAGGGGCTCAAGAAAACACAGAGCACAAGAGACCTGGCTCCTCCTCCCCCTCTGACTGCAGACTCTGGCCATTCTCTCCCTGATCACCAACCAAAGAGGTCTCCCCAGGTCATCCTAAATAGAAGTATCTACAGACCCCCAAAATTCATGGCCCCTCATTTATTTTGACCCATAGCACTGCCATTATCTGATATATTCTATAACTAAATTAATAGATGGTATAGAAGATAGATAAAGAGAAAGCAACATTTATATAACATTGTTTTGGTGGTTTATAGATTTGATTGACAAATGTCATCCTCTTAGCAACCCATGAAGTAGATAATACAATTTTCCTCTTTTTATAGATGAGGTAAAGATCATTCAGCTGTTTGGCAAGGGGCTGCTGTCTATGGGGTCGCACAGAGTCGGACACAACTGAAGTGACTTAGCCGCAGCAGCAGAATAAATGCTGGCTGTCAGGCTCTAAACTACAGGTCATTAGCCACTACCCTTCATGGCCTTTCATATCAGTGTGTGTGTGTGTGTGTGTGTGTATATACAGACATATATATATATATATATATACACACACACACATCATCTACATATTTTTCCTGTCTCCCATTAGCATGTAAAACAGGAACTCTATTGTGTTTAATATCTTACCCCAGCACTTAAAACAGGGGGTTTGCAATGTAGTACAGAATCAATAAATTTTATTGAATAATGGAACTCATATCTCTTTCAAAAGAAATTTTAATACTGATCAAAGAGAAAAAAATTCTATTGGTTTCCAGAACAATAATATTTTTTTTTAAAAAAGAGTATTTCAGAACATTTAGAAAACAAATATAGATATTGGCCTGCAGTTACAGAAAACTTTATGCAATACAAGGAAATGAAACCCAAAAAACTGAACATTTTAAGTTCTAAGTCATATTTCCCAGAAACAATTCTGCCATGTTCATCATTTTATGCAGTATTAGCATTAAGAAAAGGGCAAAAAGATTGGTAAATTCATAAATCATCCCTGTGCTTTTACCTTAAAAAAGTAAACACTGAGAAAACAATAATAAAGCCTTAAACTGGGGACCATAACAATGGGAATAGAATGAAAGGAAACACCTGAGAAATGACTAACAGTGACATCAGCAGAGGCTGTGGGTTCATTTAATTTTAACTGATGACATCCAGGTTTCTACCTTGAATGATCTGGCAGAGTAACTCAACTCAACCACCAACTACCCTATCCTGAGGGTAGTTGAAATTCAAAGGGGACATGGCAATTATATTTTACCTATGTAATAGCTACAGTGAGACGGCTGTTAGATATGTAGGTCTGCTGTACATGATACACATCATAGCACATTCACTTAAGAGTTATCAGCACATGGAGAAGGCGGGCGGGGTGGAAGGGGTGGGTGCTGGTGGAGCTGGTGGTGGTGAAGAAGGTCAAAGCAGAAAGCTAGGGAACACCTAGTGTAGTGCCTACTGCTGTGTATTGTGGATTGTATGTATTCAATAAATGTCTATGAAGAAGAAAACTATAGTATCAATGACCTGCCAAAATTTAGAAAAAAAATTCCTAAAATTCTGGCTTTTAATTAAGCTGAGAAACCAGTGAGTTTTACTCACTGGTTTTTTTACTCTCTTTTACTCCCTCTTTCAAGTTTGTTTTTGAATGGCTGGCTACTTTTGCTGTGTCATGCATGCATGTGTGCTAAGTCACTTCGGTCATGTCTGACTCTTTGCGACACTATGGACCATAGCCCACCAGGCTTCTCTGTCCGTGGAATTCTTCAGGCAAGAATACTGGAGTGGGTTGCCACGGCCTCCTCCAGGGGACCTTCCTGATCCAGGGATCAAATTGGTGCCTCTTATGTCTCCTGCATTGCCAGGAGTGTTCTTTAGCATGAGTGCCACCTGTGAAACCTCTCCTGTATCATATTAGACCTCAAAAATCTATGCAGCTAATTTGTAAAAAAGGAAAAAAAAAGTAACTGCTACGTGTAGAGTCAATCAATAAAACAAGTAGTCATTGAGCATCCTTGATTTGCAAAGACATCTTGTTAGGGTGAAAGTTCAGTGTAAAATGTGTGTATAAAACATTGTCCCTATTCTCAGAGAGTGCAAAACACAATTTGGAAATAGACAACTCCACTAAGACTGAAGTAACAATGCCTAATAGCCTATGTGCTAGAGGAACAGCAGATAATAAGAGCTTCACAATTTCAAGGAAGAGTCGTACCCAGCTTGGAAATACACAGAAGGTCTCACAGAGAAGATAGTCCTGCTATGGACAGAGAGGCCAGGAGTGAGGCAGAGAAAACTCAGGGAAATTTCAAAGGGCAAAGGTTCCTAAAGGAAGCAGTCTGGAAAACAATGGACTGGAGAAAGTTGGAAAGGCGGGGGTTGGGGGAATCAAACTTGCCCTCAAATACAAGTATGATTTATCTCAATAACATACACACACACACACACACACACAGAGTCCATCACTCAGTAGAGCATCTTCTTTTCTTTTCCCTCATTTTAAAATCTATTTTGCACCTCCTTCCAGTGAAACTCAAAATCTAAACCAAGGCTTCCCTTGCCTGACTAAAAATGTTAGTTACATCCAGTTTTCTCTAAGAGTCATAGAGTTCTTGGAGTCAAGAACTTGGGGCTTCACATTTGAGGGGGTAGTAGGCACTGGAAAGGAAGGGGAAGATTTAGTGAGACCTAGATTTTCACAGAAATAAAATCCTAGAGAGGCTTAATTTCTTGGAGATTTTCATTCCCACATTAGACAAGTCACTTTGGACAGAAATAGAATGTGGCTTTGATAAATCACTTATCTCATCTCTGATTACTCATTTCTAATGAGACTTGATTCCAAGTAATCTCAAACCCCAGCCCAAGTCCTGGTCATTTCAACATCCCATTGATAGAATAAAACGGCAATTTCACCACAGGATTCAGAGGGCCACTAAAGTTCCCTGTAACAATAATGACCCATAACCCCAGAAGTCTGGGGTTTCCCCAGGGGACTGGGTACCCAAAGCAAAGAAAGGACAGCACCCCAGCTCCACATCTTTACAGCCTCTGGAAAGCCATCCTCATATTCCTAGTGATCAGTTGGACTTCACCCGTGCATCTTCCCTCTACCAGTGATGGTGCGTCTGGACTCACCTGAATGAATATATATTCATCCTGGACCACCAGGGAACTGATGTCGATGGAGCGGGCAAAGGGCCCACTCCGAGTAGTCTCAGCACATTCCTGGATCCTGCAGGTGAGGTAGTGAGCATCTGAAAGGGGAGGGAAGAGCGACACTTAGACACAGGGGAAAATGGTCAGCAAAGCTCTCAGCACACAGAGCTTTACCTCCTGGAAACAGGGATGCAATTTAAAACAACCATTCTACTGCATTTTCTCGTCCACAGAATTTGTAATAATTTTTTTAAAAAGAATATCTAGTTCAGGCAAGGGAGCAGGAAAGAGTTAATTTTATATCCTACCAGTTAAAGAGAAATTGGTACAGATTTCTGGAGGAACAAATTTGAAATATCTATCAGAATTTTAAATGTACATATCTTGTACCAATAATGCAAGTGATGTTTTCTAGAGAAATGTTCATATATCTTCACAAAGAGGCAAGGGCAAAAATGTTCATTGTGGTATTGTTCACAGCAATGAAAAACCAGAAGCCGGCTAAATGTCCGTGAACTAAGGAACATTTAAATAATCAAAGGTACAGATGCTACAAAGCACCACACTGCGAAAAAAGAGACTTCCCAGATGGTGGTAAAGAATCCACCTGAAATGTAGGAGACACAGGTGACGCAGGTTCGATCCCTGGGTCAGGACGATCCCCTGGAGGCGGCTATGGCAACCCACTCCAGTATTCTTGCCTGCAGAATCCCATGGACAGAGGAGCCTGGCGGGCTACAGTCCATGCAGTTGCAAAGAGTCACACACAACTGAAGCGACTGAGCACACACGATCACCCACGGCATGATCCAATGGATGAAAAAAAAAAATCAAATAAAGATGTCTTTATAAATATAGGTTTGTGCCATAACTGCATAGAAATAAAATGTTTTAAAGAATACCTACACAAATGAACTATGATTAATTCTGGGGAAAGGAATGGGCTTAAGGAGACAGAGTTGAAGTGGAGCCTTTCCTTTTTATATTATACACACCTTTATTTTGTCTACAATAAGAATATATTTACTTATTATATACTTGTAAAATCTTCCTCAATCAACCCCTGAAATCTATGCACTGAATGAGAAATCCAGGAGTCCACAGGTGCGTTTCTATAAAGAAACCTCTGCATACACTTGCTTTAAAAATAATGGTGTTTAAAAATAAATGGGTCAAAGTAAAAAGTAGAGATCACTTTAGGGTTAAAAGCAGAGAACTCTTTGTTATTGTCTAAAATGACATGCATTACTACATACATCTAATGCATTTTCCCACTTAAATATGTACACAGGTGTGCATGAGTGCTGGAGGCGACATTGGAAGGCGTGGTAAGCAGCAGAGACAAATGAAGGCAAAACTTTAAATGAACAAAAATTTATAATAACTGAGTTTATAACAAGGGCATTTTAAACTATCCCCAATTCATGTTCTTTAATTAAGTGATTGATGGAATGATCTAGCAAGTACTCCTTGTGTGTAAATAACGTAGTGGATATTATTTTAAAAGCACCAGGAATATGGCAGTGAGTGAGGCAGAGATTTTCTATTCTGAAAGGCCCTGCTGTCTAAGAAGGGGTTCACACATATCTGTAGGTAGCTATTACACACATTTATTAATTAACACAATGCTAATTTAACAAAGAAACATGTTTTGGTAGGAAATGAATTCATTACATGTGACAGCCCTACTTTTCAAATGTCTATATCTGGGCAAAGTCAATTTGCTTTGGTATCCTACACCCAGACACATCAAACACTGATTTCATTCTCTCCATCAGCAGTCTCATCATCTGCCCAGCAGCTCAAGCCTCTTCACTTTTCTTTCTTCCACATGACATGCGAAGACCCAGCTGGTCCAAACCTTGAATTCTGTCCCTAAAGTGCTTCCAGAATCTCTCTTCTTCTATCCATGACCCTTGCCACTTGCCTCAACAAGG
Organism: Bos taurus; assembly: GCF_002263795.3. NCBI lineage: Eukaryota > Metazoa > Chordata > Mammalia > Artiodactyla > Bovidae > Bos > Bos taurus. Next base: position 26,015,851 of record NC_037353.1, on the reverse strand, counting down.
CCTTCCATTTTACAACTGCTACTCAGGTGCAGGATGGATTGGAACCTGGCTGAACCTAAGGAAAGGAGCCAGCATCATCTCTCAACCCTAACCTCAGCTAATCCCTCCTGGGTCAAAAACCATCAACAGCTCCGACTGACAGGGGACAAGCCCAGATATTTTTCTGTGAAATAGAACGTCTTTTAAAACTAGCCTTTGAAATCAAATGTCTAAGGGGCCAGGCGAATAACATAAGAGGAAACTGAGTTGGGAAAGATGATGAATGACAGCTGGCACATGGCCTCAGTGTCTTGGATCACTGTGGATCAGCTGGAACTATAGTAACATGGCCAACACTTGCCTCTTTATGGGGGAGCTGCTTCTCTGCATCAGTCATCATTGAGATGCAGAAATAAGATGTTCTGAGTTTCTACATCAAGGTAAAGGTCCCAACTTTTTTAATGTGAAATTTCCTGATGTTTAAAAAATTGACAGCTAATTTAAATTTAAAATATGATGCAGGCCAAACAGTACAAGGCCAAACAAAACAAACCTACAGCCCAAACAAGCCCAGGAGCCATTCATTTTGCATCTTGATTCTGTGATTTAGTCCCTCCCTATCCTCCAGAGAAAAGACAGTGCCCCATCCCCCTATGCCTGAAGCATTAGCAAGACCAGCTTGCTTCCTGTTCCCTGAGTACAGCCTGCAGGCCCCTTCCTCTTTGTCTCCATCCACACAGAAAGCCAAGAGTGGCCTGGCTTTGCACGTCTGGCTGGAAGGACAGGGAAGGCAAGAAGCCCAGGCTACCATTTGGAACACATGGCCTGTCCACCAGGAATATTCTTGGCCCCACACTGCCTGAGTAATTTGTTCCTAGAATAAAGCACTAAAACCCAGCGAAATGCTGTAAATACATGTAAAGAAACCACAAGTGTTGACATGACAACCCGCTTCTTTCTTGCCAGCCAGTGCCCTGGAAAGCTCCTTATACTAGTAATCAAAGGTGTGCACAGGAGGACATCTGTTTATCCCTCCCACGGGCTCATTTCCTCCCTGTCTATTTGTTATTTACTCCCACACTTGGACACTTTGAAAAAAGAATCAGGTATATTCGAGGCCACCCCAAACAAAACTAAAACCTACCTAAACCTTGGAACCTAGTAGGTCAGCTATTGTGCCAAACGTCCTATTTGCTGGCTCCCACCCTGCTTACCACTGCCCAGCATGGAACAAAAGGTCCATTTCAACAGGAAAGCAGCACTGAACTGAATTTTAAAAGTCAGGGGCCTTGTAGTTTTTGGTCAGACTCATATTTGGGAAGTCTCAATACTTTTATTTTCCAAAACAAAGAGACACGATAATAAGTGCTACTGTACCCGCTGTCTGGGGAGAACCCAAAGTGGGGGGCCTGGGGAGAGGAAGGAGTCAGGCAGGCCAGGCTACCAGGTGAAAACGACCGAAGGTCACAGCACATTCTGGGTGTCATAGGTGAGCAGGAGTCACCACTTGGCTCAAGCCTCTAATTTGCCAAAGGTCTTAAATTTGGACTTGGGACATTATCTCCAAATGAGGCTGAATAAAGATTCTGTGATGAAACTGAAAGCAGATATTTATCATATAACTTGAGATTCCCAAATAGGCTTCTAATGACTATGACACTTTTTTAAAAAAATTATTCATTTATTTTCTTTTAGGCTGGACTGGTCTTCATTTCTACATGCAGGCTTTCTCTAGTTGAGGTGTGAGGGCTTCTTACTGCAGTGGCTTCTCTTATTGTAGAGCATGGGCTCTTGGGTGTGCAGGCTTCAGTAGCTGTAGATCTCCAGCTCAAGAGCACAGGCTCAGTAGAAGGGCTTAGATGCCCAGTGGCATGTGGAATGTCCCCTGCATTGGCAGGAAGATTCTTAACCACTGGAACACCAGGGAAGTCCCATGCCTGTGGCACTTTTGTAAGTTTTAATAACACAAGATGCCCGATAAAGAGGAAGAGGTCCAGATCTCTCAAGGATATTGTGGTGTAAAACAAAGGCCTCTGGAGGTAGAAAGTTGTTAAGTTGCTCAGTCATGTCTGACACTTTGCAACCACATGGACTGCAGCACACCAGGGTTCCCTGTCCTTTACCAACTCTGGGAGCTTGCGCAAACTCATGTCCATTGAGTCAGTGATGCCATCCAACCATTTCACTGTTCCCTTCTTCTGCCTTCAATCTTTCCAAGCATCAGGGCCTTTTCTAATGAGTCAGCTCTTTTGAGTTAGGTGACCAAAGTATTGGAGTTTCAGCATCAGGATCAGTCCTCCCAATGAATATTCAGGACTGATTTCCTGTAGTATTGATGGGTTTGATCTCAGTGCAGTGCAAGGGACTCTCAAGAGTCTTCTCCAATACCACAGTTCAAAAGCATCAGTTCTTTGGCATTCAGCCTTCTTTATGGTCCAACTCTCACATCCAAACATGACTACTGGGAAAACCATAGCTTTGACTAGATGGACCTTTGTTGGCAAAGTATTGTCTCTGCTTTTTAACATGCTATAAGGAAAAGAGAGAAATTCAAATCCTGAACTTGCTACTTGCTGATTATCCTTGGTTAAGCAGTGGTACCCCTTTTCATCTGTGAAGTGCAAACAAGCTAGTATTTGTCTCTCAGGACTGTCATCGGTTTTCAATAAGATTAGGTATGTTGGTGATGGACAGGGAAGCCTGGCGTGCTGCGATTCATGGGGTCGCAAAGAGTCGGACACGACTGAGTGACTGAACTGAACTGAACTGAACTGATGAAATATGCTTAGTATGTCGGAGAAGGCGATGGCATCCCACTCCAGTACTCTTGCCTGGAAAATCCCATGGACGGAGGAGCCTTGTAGACTGCAGTCCATGGGGTTGTGAAGAGTTGGACATGACTGAGCAACTTCACTTTCACCTTTCACTTTCATGCATTGAAGAAGGAAATGGCAACCACTCCAGTGTTCTTGCCCGGAGAATCCCAGAGACGGGGGAGCCTGGTGGGCTGCCGTCAATGGGGTCGCATAGAGTCGGACATGACGAAGCGACTTAGCAGCAGCAACAGCAGCAGCATGCTTAGTATGTAGTTGAATACATTTTTAAAAATCAAAAAAAATTAGTTCTTTTTGTATTATGAAGAGAGAAAGAAGGGGATTTAACACTCAGTATCCTTCAAAGGCAAAGGAACCAGAGATCAAATTGCCAACATCCGCTGGATCATAAAAAAAGCAAGAGAATTCCAGAAACACATCTGTTTCTGCTTTATTGACTATGCCAAAGCCTTTGACTGTGTGGATCACAATCAACTGTGGAAAATTCTGAAAGAGATGGGAATACCAGACCACCTGATCTGCCTCTTGAGAAATTTGTATGCAGGTCAGGAAGCAACAGTTAGAACTGGACATGAAACAACAGACTGGTTCCAAATAGGAAAAGGAGTTTGTCAAGGCTGTATATTGTCACCCTGTTTATTTAACTTATATGCAGAGTATATCATGAGAAATGCTGGACTGGAAGAAACACAAACTGGAATCAAGATTCCTGGGAGAAATATCAATAACCTCAGATAGGCAGATGACACCACCCTTATGGCAGAAAGTGAAGAGGAACTCAAAAGCCTCTTGATGAAAGTTAAAGCGGAGAGTGAAAAAGTTGGCTTAAAGCTCAACATTCAGAAAACGAAGATCATGGCATCCGGTCCCACCACTTCATGGGAAATAGATGGGGAAACAGTGGAAACAGTGTCAGACTTTACTTTCTGGGCTCCAAAATCACTGCAGATGGTGACTGCAGCCATGAAATTAAAAGACGCTTACTCCTTGGAAGGAAAGTTATGACGAACCTAGATAGCATATTCAAAAGCAGAGACATTACTTTGCCAACAAAGTTCGTCTAGTCAAGGCTATGGTTTTTCCTGTGGTCATGTATGGATGTGAGAGTTGGACTGTGAAGAAGGCTGAGCGCCGAAGAATTGATGCTTTTGAACTGTGGTGTTGGAGAAGACTCTTGAGAGTCCCTTGGACTGCAAGGAGATCCAACCAGTCCATTCTGAAGGAGACCAGCCCTGGGATTGCTTTGGAAGGAATGATGCTAAAGCAGAAACTCCAGTACTTTGGCCACCTCATGCGAAGAGTTGACTCATTGGAAAAGACTGTGATGCTGGGAGGGATTGGGGGCAGGAGGAGAAGGGGACGACAGAGGATGAGATGGCTGGATGGCATCGCTAACTCGATGGACATGAGTCTCAGTGAACTCCGGGAGTTGGTGATGGACAGGGAGGCCTGGCGTGCTGCGATTCATGGGGTCACAAAGAGTCGGACACGACTGAGAGACTGATCTGATCTGATCCTTCATACATTCAATTAATAGCAAGTAATGTTGTGCTTTATTGTGGAGAATCAAAAGACCATGATAGCACAAATCCTACTAGTAAAGTCATACTGTGGATTGATATCACTGTTCATTTTCTCTAAATGCTATAGGTGTTCAGACAAGGAAGAAAAAGCATGCCTGAGCTGGAATAATCAAGGAGGACTAATTGAAGAAGGAGAGATTGCTTGGGTTTAGCCTGGATGGAGAAGTGTTCTATGAGAGAAGGGAATTTTTAAGAAAGAGAGTAAAAACTGTATGTGGATGTTTAGGTAGGGAAAGCCCTTGGAAGGTATTATATAATTACACAATAATTGGTGGACATTGATAAATCCTTATTTTTGAACTTAAAACCAGAAAGACTAGACTGAATGAAATTATCATTTGGTTACTCTTGTGGTAAAACCTGAGAGGGATTTCCCAAATGGTTGATAGCAACATAATCTTCATGACTAGTGTATTTCTAAATATCAAATGCCCTTATAAAGTATTTCTAAGATTTGGTACAGTCACTCCTCAACTTACAAAAACTAAAAGTCAAAGGCTTTGTTCCTTGCCCTGTGAATAGAGATCTGCTTCATAACTTTATTGACTAGCTATAAGGTGGTACCATCACACCACTGTGCCAGCCTCATGCCTCCCCATCTAGCAGATGGCAGGCCAAGGGTCTCATTTGGTGACAAAGGGTGACTTTAGATTCACTGATTCATTTCTTTTGTATTTGGTCAAGGTGAATAGAGAAGCTGCATGCATTGGACACTCCCTGAGGTTTCAGAAACCTGAGAATATAAGTCTGATTCTTGCCCTCAGAGGAATCCCAGACCAGTGACAGAGACAGAATATTTACACAAGTGAACATGCCTTGGGATCTGTGCTGCAGAGACGCTAATTAGAGAACTTAGGAATTCTGAAAGAGTATGAAGAAGATACCCCAGCATCCTTAGTCTTCCCAAAAGGCTGCATCTCCACCAGGAGTTTTGTAAGGCAAGCTTCTCATCCATCTACATCAATGAGTTTCACAGTGAAGTCCAGCATTTTTCACTGTCAAACCTTTCCAAAAGGATCACCTCCTTAGAAGCCTGGATTAAAGTCTTATCATCTTTCCTCTCTCCTAGCACTGACTTTATAAAGCTTCAGTAAATGCAAAATGCCAAAGAATGCTCAAACTACCGCACAATTGCACTCATCTCACATGCTAGTAAAGTAATGCTCAAAATTCTCCAAGCCAGGCTTCAGCAGTACATGAACTGTGAACTTCCAGATGTTCAAGCTGGATTTAGAAAAGGCAGAGGAACCACAGATCAAATTGCCAACATCCACTGGAACATTGAAAAAGCAAGATAATTCCAGAAAAAACATCTACTTCTGCTTTATTGACTAAGCCAAAGCCTTTGACTGTGTGGACCACAACAAACTCCGGAAAATTCTGAAAGAGATGGGAATACCCGACCACCTGATCTACCTCTTGAGAAAACTTCATGCAGATCAGGAAGCAACAGTTAGAACTGGACATGGAACAACAGACTGGTTCCAAATATGGAAAGGAGTACATCAAGGCTGTATATCGTCACTCTGATTATTTAACTTCTATGCAGAGTACATCATGAGAAATGCTGGGCTGGATGAAGCACAAGCTGGAATCAAGATTGTCGGTAGAAATATTAATAACCTCAAACAGTCAGATGATACCACACTTGTGCCAGAAAGTGAAGAGGAACTAAAGAGCCTCTTGATGAAAGTGAAAGAGGACAGCGAAAAAGTTGGCTTAAAACTCAACATTCTGAAAACTAAGATCATGGCATCTGGTCCCATCACTTCATGGCAAATAGGGAAACAGTGGAAACAGTGACAGACTTTATTTTGGGGGGCTTCAAAATCACTGCAGATGGTGACTGCAGCCATGAAATTTAAAGATGCTTGCTCCTTGGAAGGAAAGTTATGACCAACCTAGATAGCATATTAGAAAGCAGAGACATTACTTTGCCAACAAAGGTCCATCTAGTCAAAGCTATGGTTTTTCCAGTAGTCACATATGGATGTGAGAGTTGGACTGTAAAGAAAGTTTGAGCACCGAAGAATTGATGCTTTTGAACTATGGTGTTGGAGAAGACTCTTGAGAGTCCCTTGGACTGCAAGGAGATCCAACCAGTCAATCCTAAAGGAGACCAGTCCTAAGTGTTCATTGGAAGGACTGATGCTGAAGCTGAAAGTCCAATACTTTGGCTACCTGATGCAAAGAACTAACTCATTGGAAAAGACCCTGATGCTGGCAAAAATTGAGGGCAGGAGGAGAAGGGGACAACAGAGGATGAGATGGTCGGATGGTATTACCAATTCAACAGACATGAGTTTGTGTAAGCTCCAGGAGTTGGTGATGGACAGGTAGGCCTGGTGTGCTGCAGTACATGAAGTCGCAAAGAGTTAGACACGACTGAACTGAACTGAAATGCAAGTTAAGCTTAACTGAATTACATTACATTTTTGTTACATTCAGATTTACGAGTATGTTTTGCTTTTAAGAGTATTAAATATTCAAACTATCCTAAATGTCATGCCTCCTGCCATCTCAGAGAGGAAAGGAAAAAAAAAAAAAACTTCCCATGATTCTTTCAACTTCCATCCCTTTGGGTATACTCATATTGTCAAAATTTTTAAAAGTGAATTAAAATTGTGAACAAAAAGCAAATTCTGCTCTTCAGGTCTTTTCTTAGAGAAATATTCAGGAGCTATTTATTTTAAATAACAGTGCTACTGTTACTGCTGCTAGGTCGCTTCAGTCGTGTCTGACTCTGTGTGACTCCATAGACGGCAGCCCACGAGGCTCCCCCGTCCCTGAGATTCTCCAGGCAAGAACACTGGAGTGGGTTGCCATTGCCTTCTCCAATGCAGGAAAGTGAAAAGTGAAAGCAAAGTTGCTGAGTCTTATCTGACTCTTAGCGATCCCATGGACTGCGGCCCACCAGGCTCCTCCATCCATGGGATTTCCAGGCAAGAGTGCTGAAGTGGGGTGCCATTGCCTTCTCAAATGCAAATAAGTGAAATGGAGCAGATTCCAAGAAACTCTGAAAAAATATTTAGCTTCCAAAAGCCTCCCTTTTCTCGCCTGGGGAGTCGGACTAACCTATTTGTAGGCATAGTGCGAAACAGCAGAGACTGACATTTTCAAAAAAGTGTCCAATACAGTACCCAAGACAAGGTAGGTACCACAAAACAGCAAGAAAAGAAAAGATAGTTACCATTCCTTTCTATTGTGCTTATGGATTTAGAGTTTTGGTGAAACTTCTTTGTACCCACAGGAAAATTCTAGTGTTTTTTCCTTCCTATGGCATGAGGGTAATCTCATAGAGTTATAGACGTTTAGAAATCATAGCAATTCTGAATGCCTTAGGATTCCTAATGCTCCATTCAAGGCTCTTTCTGCTCCACCCACTACATACACTCACTGTGAATATGATGACTAGGTGGTAACGATGATGATGATAAGTAACATTTTTGAGCCTTCACTCTGTTGTCTGGTTCAATAAAAAATATGTGTGTTAAACTGATTATTACAAGAATGTTAAGAGCCATGCAGGAATTATTGCAATCCAGATAAGAAGTTACAATTATTATGACTCCTTTTCATAGATGAGGGAACTTAAGCAACGATTAAGTAAGTGTATCTGAATTCCATGGCTCTAGAAGGTGACAGAGCTGGGATTTGCACCCAGGCGATTGGACACCAGAACCAGTAATCCTAACCACTGTGTATTTAAACTGTGAAAGGAAAACCAGGCTGAGAATCAGACCAGAATCAGAATCAGACCAGAATCCACCAGAATTCTGGTTCTTTCCCTGTCACCGACTATCTATGTGTGACCTTGGGCCAATTGTTACATATCTTGGTGCTTTTTGGAAAGTGATACAATTTGAAAACTTCAAATACAGTCCAACTATTTTCTTTTTTTAAATTCTGAGATCCTTTATCAAGTGAAAGTGAAAGTCACTTAGTCGTGTCCGACTCTTTGCGACCCCATGGACTATACAGTCCATGGAATTCTCCAGGCCAGAATACTGGAATGGGAAGTCTTTCCCTTCTCCAGGGGAATCTTCCCAACCCAGGGATCAAACCCAGTCTCTCTTGCATTGCAGGTGGATTCTTTAAGGCAAAATTATTTGCCTTACTAATGACTGAATGCTCTGTTAAGATGTAGTGGGTTTAATCTTGGCTTAGTCAGAAGGTACAGTAACTCATGAAGAATTGATAATGGTTCCAAGACAAGGAATGGTACTACACATGATATGGGCTTTGATTCTAGAAATGTGAAGTCTAGACATTTCAAAACCCTTAGCTCATGTACAGGTGCACTTATTTCAGAGTCCTATAAGGCACACATATAGCTTATGCTTGAGAATTTCCAATCAAGAGAAACTCACTACTTCACAAAGCAGTCAGCATCATTTTGGGGTTGGTTTAATGGTTACACATTTGTTCACTGAATTGAAATCTGCTCATTGTAAATTTTATTCCATGTAAGAACCTTGTTAGACAATTGATGAAAAAATGATACCAAAAAAATATCCCTTATATTTGTGTTTTCAAACATGTGAAACACTGGAAGATCACAGAAAGGTTAGAAAAGCTTGTCCAAGGTCAAACAGACCCCAACTTAACTCTTAGTGAAAGTCACTCAGTCGTGTCCAACTCTTTGCAATCCCATGGATTATACAGTCCATGGAATTCTCTAGGCCAGATTACTGGAGTGGGTAGTCCTTCCCTCCTCCAGGGGATCTTCCCAACCCAGGGATCGAACCCAGCTCTCCCGCATTGCAGGCAGATTCCTTACCAGCTGAGCCACCAGGGAAGCCCTAAACTCCTAGGGTACCACATTAATACTCTGTTGATACTCAGTTGTCTCTTGGATGGGGAATGTGTATGTGACTGAGTAAGTGTGTGAAGGAGAAAGAAAGAGAAGAACATGAACAGAAATATTCACAGGGGACATTGATGACATTCAGAGAAAGATGATTTCCAGAAGAGAATGGGAGAAAAAGCCATTTGAATCTTTAATCTCACAGCAGAAACAGGCTTTACACTGTTATTAACCAAATTGGTTGGCTTTGCCCTGTTTAAACTGTGCCAAGGCAAGAGAGAACTCAATGGTTTTAGTTTAATCTGGAAATCTGACTTCCAAAGAGGAGGACCAGGACTGGGGAAGAGTGGAGATTCTTACAGCAAAAGAAGAAAAGGGGCCTATTCATGTTGGATTTGTTCAGGAGTGTTGGAGCCAAGTTTAGAAACAGGATTGTCAGTGCCACACCACGGCACTGAAGAGCCACATGCCCTAATGCCACACCTGCAGTCCCTTCATTCCAGGGCAGTGCTGTCCAATGGACACACAAGTGGAGACGCTGTGCCGTGCTCAGTCACTTCAGCCGTGTTGCTCTGCAGGTGCTACAGAGAAGTGTAATTCCCAACCCCAGTTCCAAGGCTCCTTTTCCAGGCTTATTGAGGACAACTGCCCCTGGGCTGTGACTTCAGTACCGTGCAAGGTATAGGATCCACACAGCAGTGTTCCTGAATAGGCACCTGGATGAAAATCACGTTGGGAGTGTGTGCTTCATAATATGGAGACTCCCAGGTCCTGTATCAGACCCCTTAAAGCAAAACCTCTGGGGGGACCCCAAGAATCTTCAATGAAAACTGCTCACCAGAGGATGGTCATGAATGCTACCTGTTGAGCAAAATGGCCATGTGAACTGAGATGAAAGAAGATGAAGAGAAATAGAATTTACTGCTCAAGATCCCTTTGACTATAATTTTCAAAACAGCAATTGGCAAATGTATAACATAGGGTTAAGGGTCTGAAACAGGCTGATTAATGAGCAGACTTTTCAATATGCCAATAGAAGTGGTATAATGAAAGAAAGTCTGAGGAATTAAAAAAATATAATTATCTAAGATCCACTATTTCACCTGATTTAAGATTCTTAGAGACATTATTTTTCTTTTAAATATATGAATTACAAAAGGACTCAAGGGATCTAGGTATTATTTAATATACAAACACAAATATTTGTGTTTATTTGTCACCGTTATATTTTCCTTGGTAAATGTTCTGTCCAACCTTTTTCCTATTTTTTAATGGGTTGTTTCTTACTCCCATGTTTTAAAAGTTCTTTATGTGTTCTGGGTATAAGCCCTCTGTTAGTTATACGACCTACAAATAGTTTCTCCCACTGTCTTTAGTGCGTCTCCTGAAGAACATTTTTTAAAAATTTTGATGAAGTCTAATTTATCAGTCTTTTACTTTATCAATTTTTCTCTTGGTGTCAATCTAAGGTCTCCTCTATTTTCTTCCAAAAGCTTTATAATTTTATATTCTACATTTAGAAATACAATCCATTTTAAATTAGATTTTGTATAAGTTGTAAATCACAGGTAAAGGTTTGTTTTTCCCATATGGTTGCCCAAATTTTTCCAAAGCCATTCATTAAAAATTATTATCCTCTCTCCACTGAATGTTTTGTATCCTATAACCCTGCTTTACATATTTGTTCTAGAAGCTTTCCCCCCCAGATTCCTTGTGATATTCTATAAAGAGAATCATGTCAATGAGAATAAAACAGTTCAGTTTTTTCCTTTGTAATCTATCTGAATTACATTTCATTTTCCTACTTTTCATGCACTCACTGGACTTTCAGCATAATGTTGAAAAGAGGAGTTAATAGTAAACATCCCTGCCTTTTTCCTACACTTATGAGGGGAAGCATTCAACATCTCAGTATTAAATATGATGTTAGGATTGGATATTTCATAGTTTATTAGAAGTTCTCTTTCATTTGTAATGTGTTGAGAGTTTTGTGTTCATGCTTTTATTCTTTCACTAGGCTAGCCATGTGAATTTGCTGAAATTCAAGTCTAAGTCAAATTCAAGTTTAAACTACCACATCAGGGTGAGGGGGAAGGAAATATATTTTGTGCCATGTTACAATGATCAAAAAGATAGAGATGTATGTGTATGCATGAGTGTGTAAGAAAGCATTCACCACACACCAAAGAAGAAAGAAATCATGCATTTCATTAGTGTATGCAAAATAAAACATCCCTAGTTCAGCTCAGTCTTCTGTGCACTTTCTAAATAAAGGGGGGGTTAGAGCCAATTCACTAGGTTGAAAGAAGATTCTTTGAACTGTTGAAAAATCGATTTTATAAAACCTAAAAAATCACACAGAATTAATATATACCATATTTTAACATAAGTGTGGCACATGACATTTATCCCTATTTATATTTCTGTCTGCTGAGAAATGGAGTGTTTCCTGCTATAACAACGATTTCACATCATCAGCAATTCCAGCCCTCCAAATGTGAATTCCTGAGCCCTAAGAGCACTTAGGATGGAGGAGAATACCTGTGATCTGGCAGGCACCAGGCTGCAGCCACTCCCTATGGTGAGCACTGAGGAACTCAGGATGTGAAAAGCACAGAATACTGGCCCCAGATATGAAAGGAATGATTTCAGTGAGCCCAGACTCTTGCATCTTCCCATATGAAGAAAAGTGCTGTATTCTTTAATTTGGGATATCTGGCTTTTCTTTAATTCACAAAATACTTTTGATGTTCAGACTACCTTCCCTTTGTTGCAGAATTCTATATAACCTGACTACTTCCCCCACCTCCTCAGATCAGCTCTCTGAGGGTTACTTGAGATGCTGTCTCCCAGGCGTGATGTCCTAAAAATTCCCACCAAATAAAACATAACTCTCAACTTTAAGTTGTGATTATTTTTTAAGTTGACTCTGCTTTTTTCAATTTTTGACAAAAGGCCAGGAACTTTTCTATGTGTTTTGCATTTTTAATCTTATAAAATTCCACAGCAATCCTGCACTATAGGCCTTATTCTAATGTGGACCAGAATTCTTGAACTTTCAGAAAATAAGTTTAAGCTTAATGTAAGAAATTACTTTTTTTTAAAAGGGACAGAAACTTTGCTATTTGTCCAGCAACAAAAAAGGATATGTGTTAAGCCTGAGCTCATGGAACCTGAGGACATACTATAAGGGGTTGTTGGTGAAGGGATTGCTGTATCAGGTAGAAGGTCACACAGGCAGATACCACAGGTCACATATATGGCTTAAAAAGGTTGACATGCAATCAAGGCCAGGGCCAGCTTTGTCCTGAAAACTGGCCTGTGGTTCACCTTCTGAGAGCTGCTGTCTTCTCCCCTCTGGCTCCTCTACTACACCCCTTCAAACCCCTCCATCTCATCCTTCCTCCAGTGTTCCAGTTTTGTTTTGTTTTTTTTTTCTCCTTACCAGTAAGAGTAATTTAGAATTCAGGTTTCACCACACTTATGATCACTGAATTTGGATACGTGGCATTATCTCCCTAAATCTTAAATAGCTTTTCTGTTAAAAAAAAAAAATGTACAAACAGTGTGGGTCATCCCTTATCCTTGGATGCTTCAGAGACTTACATTTATTCAAGAATCAAAAAAGAAAAAGGAACAAAGGCAGGAAGGAAGGAACTCAGTAGACTGACAGGCATAGAGTAACATGTCAACTGCCTTCTAACTCTTTTAAAAGTAAAAACAAAGCAAATAAAATATATTCCCCAAAGCACATGTTTTTATCATACATCTGTGTTTGGCCTCAAAAGCAGTCGATTTCCCAAGGACACAGCTTACGCAGCTTCTTTACTTAATGTATCCTGAATGATATCCTAATGTCAGCATACAGGCCAAACACAATCTCCTTATGTTTGTACATTCAACCCATAACCCTGAGGTGAGCAGGGCAAGGATGAGTGTCCCCAGATAATAGGAAGCTGGAGAACAGAGCGGTTAGGGGGTCTCGGTCTCATAGCTAATGGGTAGCAGAATCCAGGACCTCAACTCACAGTATGGTACTTTGATCTGCTGCACTGCTAGATCACTGTTATTTTCATGGATTATTTGGGTCTATTTATGACCTAGAGTATGCTAATTAGTTTTCATATATTTTACATATTTCATGTATATCATATATATTCACATATTTAATGCATTTTAAGTTGATCTTTTTTTTATTGGACAGGAAAGGCCCCTATGGATACTTTCAATTTCAGTTTAGTCTTAAGCTGGTACAAAATGATACTTTATCAGTCAAATTCTGTTTAAGATGCATATAGGTGCATGATGGACTAAGGAGTGAAATCCTGGATTCCATTGCTAACTTGCAGGGACAATAGAGGTCTTGCTCAGCATGGTATTTCCAGGGCTGAGAAACTTGCCTGGCACACAGTAGGCCATTTCTAAATATTTGCTGAACGGATGAACAAATAGTTTTGCAAATAATTTTTCCAGTTACATTTTTTTCATAATCTTGACTATGTAAAGGTTTAGTTTTTTTAAAGCTTGCAATCCCTGCAATTCACCACGTGAATGCAAAATACCACGATGAGCTATGGACATTCCTATTTGAATTACACTGAAGATGCCAGGAAATTACTAACAGGAGCCTCAAAATTCATCTCATTAACTCCCATCCCCAGAAAATTCATTCCTGAGAGTTTATTTCAATGAAACGTCTCCCTGGGGACTGAAGGCCTCTCCCCCACTCTAGGAAATAAAGATGGATATGGCAGTAAGGGAGCGCAGGGCTTTTCATCTTCCCAAGTCATTAAAATGCAAATTGGTGGGGGTGGAGGAGAGGCCCGCGGGCAGATTTCCCCGCCCCGCCAGCGGCCACAGCACTCACATCCGTCCGCTGTCCGCACCTCCATGTGCACCAGGTCTGCCTCCTTATCCAGTCCGGCCACTGACCTGGGGAGGAAAGGAGAGTCAGAAGCTCAGTGACAAGGACAGCTGACAACAATGTGGGGAGGCATCTGGGGTTGTTACTCAGAAAGCTGCTTTCTAAAGGAGGCCTGTCTTGTACTGAGGATCCACAGAATATGATGACTCCCAGGCCCTGCAGAGTGGTGGCCTCTGGCAGCTGCCACCTGTAATGGTTACAACTCAGGTGTCCTGGAGCTCTGCCAGGGAGTCACTAACTCTCAAAAACATAGAAACAAAAAGAGCACAGAATAATGTGCCCCATAGTAAAGCTGGTCTAAACTTCTGTCACGGACCCTCTGCCATGTCGCACCTGATTATTTCTATGACTTCCGTTCCACCTGAGGTGCCATAGTCCATACCACTTTCTTCTCCCTGGGGAAAGTGGTTAAACCTCCCTTCTGGCTGTTTGCTTCCATACACTCCTGCCCTCCTGAGTTTGGACCTATCTGCCTTCCCTTACCTCTACCTTGTAAACAATAAATATGGTAACAAATATTCAATATCTGGTCTGACAAGGACACAATTCTGGTGGTAGGAATGGGGAACCTGAGAATTCTAAGGCCAACAGCCAGAAAAAGGAAGGCTGAGAAATCTTTACAATCTAATGCCTGTGGGCCTCCAACCTTCCACATATAGAGCCCAGTCTTGCATAAGATAGCCAGGCGAGAGTAGGACCCAGAAAGTCAGCTTAGAAAGGCAACACAGACATGAAAACATTCACATACTAAAGACATCGCATAACCCACTCTCTGCAGCAAAATTGGACACTTAGTCTTTCTACTTATTTTCAGTCTCATTCAAAGATTGGTTTTCTGTTTTTTCAGTTCTGAATAGATAAGAGGCAGCAAGTTAGAAAGGAAAAGTCAAATTAAAACAATGAGAATCAACAGCTGGTACCCAGATAGCAAGACAAATAGAAAACTTATGAAAAACAGACCAAAGAACCCAAAACCCAATCTTCCACACCATAAATCTACTATGCATCTTCTGGTCCTAAGGCCCTAACTGTTATTATATCACAGTTCACTATCTGACATCTGTGCCAAGAGGCTGCAGGCAGAGAAAACAGGAAGCAGAGGACTAATGATATCAGTTAACTCAGTTTAAGAAAATAGGGCTGCAAATGACCTATGTTAGGAAAAATAAAATGATTTTTGTTAATGATTATTGTGTTGAATGGAGAAGGCAATGGCAACCCACTCCAGTACTCTTGCCTGGAAAATCCCATGGACAGAGGAGCCTAGTAGGCTGCAGTCCATGGGGTCTCAAAGAGTCGGACAGGACTGAGCGACTTTTCACTTTTCACTTTCATGCAACGGAGAAGGAAATGGCAACCCACTCCAGTGTTCTTGCCTGGAGAATCCCAGGGACGGTGGAGCCTGTTGGGCTGCTGTCTATGGGGTCGCACAGAGTCGGACATGACTGAAGCGACTTAGCAGAAGCAGCAGCATTTTGTTGAATAGCTAAACTTCAGTTACTTAAAAGTTCATTTATGCGGGCTTCCCTGGTGGTCCAGTGGTTGAGAGTCCGCCTGTCAGTGCAGGGAACATGAGTTCAATCCCTGGTCTGGGAGGATCCCACACGCTGCCAGGAAACTAGGCCTGTGTACCACAACTACTGAGCCCCGCGCCCTAGGGCCGTGCTCCACAACATAACAAACCACTGCAATGAGAAGCCCAAGCACTGCAGCTAGAGAGTAGCCCCCATTCACTGTACTGGAGAAAGCCTGTGCTCAGCAACAGACAAGGCTCATTTATGCGAAATAGTTCTTTCCCCAAAGAAGCTGAATGAAAGAGGTTTTTACTCTAGTGCTTTATTTTTTGCTTAATGATCATCAATATACTATCTTTTAATTTTTCCTCATCTCATTTGACCTTAAAGCAAAACACTTAAGGTAAGGAGAACAGTTATCATTAGTTATATTTGAGTGAATGGGAAACTGTGGCACAGAGCAATGGACATGTGTCTAAGATGACACAGGAACTAGGCCAGAACTAGACAGACTGACTGACTTAGTTCTCCATCTAGAGCAGCTGTCTTGACTCCTATCCCTTCTGCCTGCAGTGCCCTTGTATCCAACTCTCTCCCTGCCCCTTTTCTTCTCCAGATACCTCTTACCGTTCCTTCACTGCTTAGTTGGCCTCTTCCCTCCAGCAGATAAAGAAGAACTTTATCTGCTTCCTTACCTTGGTGATTCTCAAACTTGGCTGCCTGTAAGAGTCACTGGGGAACCTTGGAATATCCAGAGTCTTGAAGCCTTCCCAAACCAATGAAATCAAAACCTTTGGGGTTGGATCAAGGCATCTGCATGTCTTAAACTCCGAGATGATTTCCATGCACAGCCAAGTCTTAGAATCACTGCTTTGCATGGTTTAATCACATTACTTATGCTAATTGCCCTTGTATGTCTTCTATCAGTTCAGTTCAGTCACTCAGTCGTGTCCAACTCTTTGCGACCCCATGAATCACAGCATGCCAGGCCTTCCTGTCCATCACCAACTCCCAGAGTTCACTCAAACTCATGTCCTTCGAGTTGGTGATGCCATCCAGCCATCTCATCCTCTGTCGTCCCCTTCTCCTCCTGCCACCAATCCCTCCCAGAATCAGGGTCTTTTCCAATGAGTCAGCTCTTCGCATGAGGTGGTCAAAGTACTGGAGTTTCAGCTTTAGCATCATTCCTTCCAATGAACATCCAGGACTGATCTCCTTTAGGATGGATTGGTTTGATCTCCTTGCAGTCCAAGGGACTCTCAAGAGTCTTCTCCAACACCACAGTTCAAAAGCATCAATTCATCGATGCTCAGTTTCTTCACAGTCCAATTCTCACATCCATACATGACCACTGGAAAAATCATAGCCTTCACTAGATGGACCTTTGTTGGCAAAGTAATATCTCTGCTTTTCAATATACTATCTAGGTTCATCGTAACTTTCCTTCCAAGGAGTAAGAGTCTTTTAATTTCATGGCTGTACTCACCATCTGCAGTGATTTTGGAGCCCAAAAAATAAAGCCTGACACTGTTTCCACTGTTTCCCCATCTATTTGCCATGAAGTGATGGGATTGGATGCCATAATCTAGGTTTTCTGAATGTTGAGCTTTAAGCCAACTTTTTCACTCTCCGCTTTCACTTTCTTCAAGAGGCTTTTTAGTTCCCTTCACTTTCTGTCATAAGGGTGGTGTCATTTGCATATCTGAGGTTATTGATATTTCTCCCAGCAATCTTGATTCCAGCCTGTGCTTCTTCCAGCCCAGTGTTTCTCATAATGTACTCTGCATAGAAGTTAAATAAGCAGGGTGACAATATACAGCCTTGACGTACTCCTTTTCCTATTTGGAACCAGTCTGTTGTTCCATGTCCATTTCTAACTGTTGCTTCCTGACATGCATATAGGTTTCTCAAGAGGCAGGTCAGGTGCTCTGGTATTCCCATCTCTTTCAGAATTTTCCACAGTTTATTGTGATCCACACAGTCAAAGGCTTTGGCATAGTCAATAAAGCAGAAGTAGATGTTTTTCTGGAACTCTCTTGCTTTTTCGATGATCCAGTGGATGTTGGCAATTTGATCTGTGGTTCCTCTGTCTTTTCTAAATCCAGCTTGAACATCTGGAATTTCATGGTTCACGTATTGCTGAAGTCTGGCTTAGAGAATTTTGAGCATTACTTTACTAGCGTGTGAGATGAGTGCAATTGTGGGGTACTTTGAGCATTCTTTGGCATTGCCTTTCTTTGGAATTGGAATGATAACTGACCTTTTCCAGTCCTGTGGCCACTGCTGAGTTTTCCAAATTTGCTGGCATATTGAGTGCAGCACTTTCACAGCATCATCTTTCAGGATTTGAAATAGCTCAACTGGAATTCCATCACCTCCACTAGCTTTGTTCGTGTGATGCTTTCTAAGGCCCACTTGACTGCACATTCCAGGATGTCTGGCTCTAGGTGAGTGATCACACCATCATGATTATCTGGGTCGTGAAGCTCTTTTTTGTACAGTTATTTTGTGTATTCTTACTACCTCTTCTTAATATCTTCTGCTTCTGTTAGGTCCATACCATTTCTGTCCTTTATCAAGCCCATCTTTGCATGAAATGTTCCCTTGATATCTCTAATTTTCTTGAAGAGATCTCTAGTCTTTCCCATTCTGTTGTTTTCCTCTATTTCTTTGCACTGATCACTGAGGAAGGCTTTCTTATCTCTTCTTGCTATTCTTTGAAACTCTGCATTCAGATGCTTATATCTTTCCTTTTCTCCTTTGCTTTTCACTTCTCTTCTTTTCACAGCTATTTGTAAGGCCTCTTCAGACAGCCATTTTGCTTTTTTGCATTTCTTTTCTATGGGGATGGTCTTGATCCCTGTCTCCTGTACAATGTCACAAACCTCCGTCCATAGTTCATCAGGCACTCTGTCTATCAGATCTAGTCCCTTAAATCTATTTCTCACTTCCACTGTATAATCATAAGGAATTTGATTTAGGTCATACCTGAATGGTCTAGTGGTTTTCCCCACTTTCTTCAATTTAAGTCTGAATTTGGCAATAAGGAGTTCATGATCTGAGCCACAGTCAGCTCCTGGTTTTGTTTTTGCTGACTGTATAGAGCATCTCCATCTTTGGCTACAAAGAATATAATCAATCTGATTTTGGTGTTGACCATCTGGTGATGTCCATGTGTAGAGTCTTCTTTTGTGTTGTTGGTAGAGAGAGTTTGTTATGACCAGTGCGTTACTTAGATACAAATTTCAAAGAAGTAGGATTCGATTTTTTTTTAATCCTTGGTAACATCCTTGGTAGACCATCAACAAATATGTTTTGAATAAATGATTATAACACTTTCACTCAGGCAAAACTTCATAAGGCCCCAAGTAAGCCCTGAGCTCACTTTTGGGTCTTAAAGAAAACTTTTCTTAGGCTCAAACAAGATCTCAGTTTCCTGTCTATGTCCCAGATCATTTTTTTATCATGAAAATTACTCAACTGATGAGAAAACAGTAATGAATCTACACAGACCTGAGTAACGTGTGAAGTGGTTTCCTCCTGGGGCTATTTAGTTTTTTTTTCTTTTTTTTTCAGTGAAAGAAAGATATCTTTATTTTTTTATTCTTTTTTTTTTTTAAACTTTACAATATTTAGTTTTATAACAATTACCAAACTCAGCATCAGCACACAAGGATCATTTGAAACCCTAAAGGGGAAAGATAGGGATTCTTCTCCAAAACTGAGAGTTCTTGATCTGAGCAAGGACCAAGGACACAGGGGACGAAAGGACATAAGAAGCCACGGCCAAGCCTCCAGGGAAGAAACTGAAACTTCATGTGGCGCCTGGAACCACATGCTCACAGATGTTATGTCAGAACCACATGCTCACAGATGCTATGACGGAAGTGCAGCTGTTACTGATGGAAGTACCTGCAAAAGGCCAAGTGGCTTTCAAACTTATTTTTAGCAACTGAATTCTCTGTTCATATACAGTCTCCAAGTTCTAACACGTGCAATAGATCAAACAGGAACTTATCAGGAATCAGGAACGGCTCACCCAGACAACCATGCCCAAGAGAGCTGGGCGCAACAACTGCGAGCCCATGATCTCGTTCAGCCCCTTCACTAAGCAGATGAGAAAACTGAGCTTCACACAACTGTCCAAAGACACACAGTTATTAGCCAGTGTCATGTGGCTCTCAAACCCAGTTCAGAACCTCAGGACAGCCTCTTTGTAGCACCTGGGCTGCTGTGAGGAAGTGACAGAGCTAAACTCTGGTCTGTTTTTCTCTCCTTGTGGATGTGAATTCTAGAGAAAAATCTTCCCCAGAAATAAGAACACTGGATATTGGTGTGTACATGAGGGAGGTATTGAGGGGACAAAGGACAAATGCTTGACTAAATGATTTGCTAGACTGTTAAATTTCAAGATAACCTTGTCTCAACATGTTTCTCCAGCTCACACCACCAACATTCTCGTCCTTGGTGTTTTGGCTCAAATTGACCCTCCACCTGGAAATTTCCTTCTGCATATTCCCCACTTATGCTGCTGCTGCTGCTGCTGCTAAGTCACTTCAGTCGTGTCTGACTCTGTGCGACCCCATAGATGGCAGCCCATCAGGCTCCCCTGTCCCTGGGATTCTCCAGGCAAGAACACTGGAGTGGGTTGCCATTTCCTTCTCCATCCCCACTTATGGTGCAACTCAATACCACATTCCATGAAAGCCTCCTGATCTTGACTAAACATTATAATGCTATGAGAAACTTTCTAAAAAATACTGAATACCAATGCACAGGTCCCAATCCCGTAAATTCTGGTTTCATTGGTCTAGAGCAATCGTCCTCTCACATTTTAGCTACATCAGAATCTTTTTATTAAAACAGATGCTAGGCTCAGCCTCAGAGTTTTGTATTTGAGAGGTCTGGGGTAGGGCTCAACAATTTGCATTCTTAGCAAACACATAAAACATATGATGTTGATGGTCAGGGAACACACTCTGAGAACCACTACCCTAGAGTATCATCCAGGAATCAATAGCTTTTAGATGCTCATGAGTGATAAGGATGTGCAGTCAGAGTTGAAAATCACTCATTAGAGATTGAAATGCAACCTTCACAAACCAAGCTGAAATATCCCTTCCTTTTTATATATCAGTGGGGTAGTTAAAAGCATACAGTCCGGAATCAGGCACTCCGAGTTAAAGTCTCGGCTCCATCACTCAGTTGCCTTGGGATCACAGGCAATTAACTCAATCTCCTTGCTGCATGTTTCTAGTCTGCACACTGGGGATATCATAATAGCACCCTTTGCATTGTTTTTATGAGAACTGAATGCATGTAAACATTTCAAATAGAGGCATACTTCAACAACTAACTCTATGTAATGCTTACTAATATACAGCTCACATTATGTGGAACTAATACTTTTTAAGTGTAATATTTATTGAGTATCTAATGTACCAAAAGTGTTATTATCATCTTTGTTTTGGCCATGTGGCATGTGGGATCTTAGTTCCCCAACCAGGAATCGAACCCACACTCCCTGTAGTGGAAGCACAGAGTGCTAACCACTGGACCTCCAGGAAAGGCCCCTTTTATTATTAATTTAATATGTTGTCTCTCTTAATTCTTAAACAAACTTTTGAAATTGGCAGTATAATTTTTTTTCAGATGAGGAAATGAAAATTTTGAGATGGCAAATTGCCTAATCATTGGTACAGAGTGAGAAAGAGATGGATCTCAGATTCACACATAATTCATTTTATGCCACCATCAATTATCTGTGTACCTCAATTTTTTTTCTCCTTCTTTATTGTACTGTCCCTAAAGATACGATTTAGATCTGATTAAATTATTTTTCCACTAGCACCTACCATTGTGCCTTCTTGCTCTGTATTATTAAATATCGCCTGAGTAGATAGATGAACACAGAAACGAAAGTAGTAATAACCCCAACAGTATGTTTAGGATAAATGTTGAAAACGGTTCCATAATATGGTGGAACAGATTTCATCTGTTTAATTAATCTCTAGGCAATTAAGTAAATAAAGTCTTCATTTTCCATTATTATGCTGTTATTTTCACCATTTATCCTCAAAGCAATATTGGATCTGTCAAACACAGTCATCTGTGATTTGCTTGGCAAATGCACGACCATCCTTTGAAAACACTAGGGCCACAAAAACCCAGGGATCTTATCTAGCTCAAATGAATACAGCTCCTCTAGTGGGCACTCTGGGAGCTCTCCTGCATCACAATAATCCCTGCCTCGGTCAACCGCTGGCTCCTCCCAGATCCACAGATGTCTAGGTGTAGAACCCTATGCCCATGTTGTACTACATGGCTCTGTTCCTGTCTATAGCCGATTAGACCAGGGGAGATCCTCACCAAAGCTGGTTCAGAGACACGTTTCCCAGACTTTAGGACTGCTTTGAGAAACTGTAGCATGAGACTCGGAGAAACTTGTCTTGGACACCTTCAACTATTCAGCCAGAAAGAAGAGAGAAGCAGAGATGAAAGGAAAAAAAAGACAGAAAGAAAGAAGGCACTTTGTGAGGTTATGGGATAGGGACCTTTGTGAGGTCTAAATGCATTCCCTTTCTGGGATTCTAATAATGTCTCTCTCTCTTTCTTTCTCTTTATCTCTCTCAATAAGCACAGAGATCAAACCAATCAATCCTAAAGGAAATTAAACCTAAAATATTCACTGGAAGTACTGATGCTGAAGCTGAAGCTCCAATACTTTGGCCACCTGATGCGAATAACTGACTCATTGGAAAAGACCCTGATGCTGGGAAAGATTGAGGCAGGAGGAGAAGGGGATGACAGAGGATGAGATGGTTGGATGGCGTCACCAACTCAATGGCCATGAGTTTCAGCAAGCTCTGTGAGATGGTGAAAGACAGGGAAGCTTGGCACGTTACAGTCCATGGGGCCACAGAGAGTCGGACATGACTGAGCAAGTGAACAACAACAAAATTAGTTACTGTTTCCCATACCCAGAATCATCATTAATATGCTCTCTAAAAGTTGCTCAGCATGTGCAGAGCCGTTTCTGGACATAAGGGTTAGCTACTGTCCCTTCAGCATTCTGGTTCTCCCAGAAAATTAAAAGGGCTACTGATTACTGTATCAGTATGTCTCTAACAATAGGCTATGTTCTACTGGTGGATTGTAAAATACATCTAGCGGATCAAACCCCAATTATTTTTTATAAAATATGGAATGGAAGTATCAGAGAGCATCTCATGTGGTAGACTAAGTATTTTTCATAACATGTAAAGATATATAAGAAGATATAGGTTTATCCAGGGACACAAGTATAGTATTCCTTACCAGAGAAGCAGTATTGAAGGGAGGGAGGGAGGAACGGCAAGAGAGAGGGAAGGAAGGAGGAAGGAAGGCAGGGGCCAGGGAGGAAGGAAGGAAAGAGAAACCGCATGGTCTAATTTAATATAATACCTTTCTAAATTCTAAATGGCTAGAATGAAATTCAGCAGTCACATGAACTATTTTCAGGACAAGGCATACACACATCAGGAGGTCACTTGCAACAGATGAGGAGTTTGAACTCAAATGAAGAATCTCAGTGAACCATAGCTAATATCATGCTCATGCTGGCAGTAGCAATTTGAAGCTAAGCTTTGGTCACTGGGGTTTGTGATTGTGCTAATATAGTGACAATCCGTGAGGTTTTCCCTGAATGCAACTGAACAGCTGGTCTACTAGGAATATAACCAGTAATCCCTTTGCAAGTACTTACTGAATACTCACTATGTGTGAGCACTTAGGAAGCTGCCAACCAGTCTACCACACAGCCCATTTGTTTTCTACATACATATGGGCTATAGACTAGCATAGCTCTAGAAAACAAGATCATGTCATATGATCACAGCTTAAGGAAAGGTTGCTCATAGAAAACTATTTGATCCTATTAAACAGACCAAGCACATTGCCTCATTTGTAGAGGGACTGCAGAGAACAGGCAATGCTCTTATTCCCAGCCATTAGATTTTGGAATGTTCATTCTCAGACCCCACTACCTATCTCCTGAGAGTACCTTTAATAGGTATTTATGGGGTAACACACAGAGGGAATTTCAGTCTTATTGGAAAGGTGCAGGGGATCAGGTAGGGTTTCACAGCGATGGGGAAACAAGGAGCAGGCTTGAAGAATGTGTGGGATTGGAAAGTCAGAAGGGAGAGAGGGATGATATGACCCAAGGTGTGATGGTGCAAATAGACATGATGGGGAGGAGAATACTGAGCAGTAGTCATAAGAGACCACTTTGGAGACAGAATAAGAAAGGATCTGAAGTCAGTGAAAAGCCACCATGCCAGGAATTATGAATTGCTTCCTGCAAACTAAAATCTGTGACATTCCATAACGTTGGACAAATTCCTGTCTTTCTGTAGGTACATTCACTCTGTTTCTTTAGAAGTTAATTTCTATTAAAACATCTTTTATAAACTGTTACTTAGGAAAGTCTGTACTTTTTAAAAATGTTTTATTGGGAGATTGGGGCTGACATGTACACATTACTATGTATAATAAAATAGATAATAAGAATCAGCCATACATCACAGGGAACTCTACTCAATACTCTGTAATGACCCATATGGGAAAAGAATCTTTTAAAAAAGAGGATATATGTATATGTGTAACTGATTCACTTTGCTGTCCAGCAAGAACTAACACAATATTGCAAATCAACTGTAAGTTAAATGTTAGTCGCTCAGTCACATCTGACTCTTTTTGCAACCCCATGGACTATAGTCTGCCAGACTCCTCTGTCCATGTGATTCTCCAGGCAAGAATATGGGAGTGGGTAGCCTTTCCCCTCTTTAGGGGATTTTCCAGACCCAGGGATTGAACCTGGGGCTCCTACATTGCAGGCAGATTCTTTACTATCTGAGCCACCAGGGACAACTGAATCAACTGTACTCCAGTACAATTTTTTTAAAACTTAGAACAACCTAATAATGTTGCTTTATCTTTATTTATTTTTGGTTTCTATGGGATATGCTTAACATATCACAACATGTGTTGTGTGACCCCCAAATGGCAGTGCATTGTGGGAATCCTCTCATGTTCTCATTCACTGAGGTCCTGAGCCAATACCTGAAACTTCCCAAATGCTTCTTGTGTATGCAGCATGGACCCCAGCAGAAAAATGAGGGTCAGGAGCCAGAGGTAGTGGAGGGGTTAGAAAGTGGGGTAGGATATAATTTGAGAGAGAAATAGGGTATAAATATATAATAAAGAATAGAGATCAGTTAAATAAAAACAATTCAGTTCAGTTCAGTCACTCAGTCGTGTTTGACTTTTTGCAACCCCATGGACTGCAGCACACAAGGCTTCCCTATCCATCACCAACTCCCAGAGTTTACTCAAACTCGTGTCCATCGAGTTGGCCATGCCATCCAACCATCTCATCCTCTGTCGTCTCTTCTCCTCCCACCTTCAATCTTTCCCAGCATCAGGGTCTTTTCCAATGCGTCAGTTCTTCACATCAGGTGGCCAAAGTATTGGACTTTCAGCTTCAGCATCAATACTTCCAATGAATACTCAGGACTGATTTCCTTCAGGATTGACTGGTTTGATTACCTTGCAGTCCAAGGGACTCTCAAGAGTCTTCTCCAACACCATAGTTCAAAAGTATCAATTCTTTGGTGATCAGCTTTCTTTATGGTCCAACTCTCACATCCGTATATGACTACTGGAAAAACCATAACTTTGACTAGACAGATCTTTGTTGGCAAAGTAATGTCTCTGCTTTTTAATATGCTATCTAGGTTGGTCATAACTTTCCTTCCAAGTAGCAAGCATCTTTTAATTTCATGGCTGTAGTCACCATCCACAGGCAGTGATTTTTAAGCACACAAAAATAAAGTCAGTCACTGTTTCCATTGTTTCCCCATCTATTTGCCATGAAGTGATGGGACTGGATGCCATAATCTTAGTTTTTTGAATGTTGAGTTTTAAGCCAACTTTTTCATTGTCCTCTTTCACTTTCATCAAGAGGCTCTTTAGTTCTTCTTCACTTTTTGCCATAAGGGTGGTGTCATCTGTGCATCTGAGGTCATCGATATTTTTCCAGGCTATCTTGATTCCAGCTTGTGCTTTACCCAGCCTGGCATTTTGCATGCTGTATTCTGCATATAAGTTAAATAAGCAGGGTGACAATATACAGCCTTGACGTACTCCTTTCCCAATTTGGAACCAGTCTGTTGCTCCATGTCCAGTTCTCACTGTTGCTTCTTGACCTGAATACAGATTTCTCAGGAGGCAGGTAAGGTGGTCTGGTATTCCCATCTCTTCAAGAATTTTCCACAGTTTATTGTGATCCACACAGTCAAAGGCTTTGGCATAGTCAATAAAGCAGAAGCAGATGTTTTTTCTGGAACTCTCTTGCTTTTTTGATGATCCAGTGGATGTTGGCAATTTGATCTCTGGTTCCTCTGTCTTTTCTAAACCAGCTTGAACATCTGGAAGTTCACCAATCATGTACTGTTGAAGCCTGGTTTGGAGAATTTTGAGCATTACTTTGCTAGCGTGTGAATGAGTACAATTGTGCAGTAATTTGAACATTCTTTGGCATTGCCTTTCTTTGGGATTGCAATGAAAGCTGACTTTTTCAGTCCCATGGCCACTGCTGAGTTTTCCAAGTTTGCTGGCATATTGAGTGCAGCACTTTCACAGCATCATCTTTTAGGATTTGAAAGAGCTCAAAGACAGTTAGGAAGGAACAAAAGCTTCCCTGCGGGCTGGGGTACTGGAGAAGGAGAGAGTGGGACAAATAGAGAGAGTAGCATGGAAACATATAGATTACCATATGTAAAATAGATAGCCAGTGGGAATTTGCTGTGTGACTTAGGGAATTCAAACCAGGGCTCTGTGACAACCTAGAGGAGTGGGATGGGGTGGGAGCTGGGATGAAGGTTCAGGAGGGAGGGGACATATGCATACCTATGGCTGATACATGATGATGTAAGGCAGAAACCAATACAATATTGTAAAGGAATTATCCTTCAATTAAAAGTAAATAATTTTTTTTAATGAGAAAAATCACATTATCTTATTAAAAAAAGAAGTCTCACTGCCCCACATTTCCTAAACTGGAGTCTGGGATGACACAGTCAGTGTTTATTGGGGTTGCCCGATCACACTAGGTATTATTTTCAACCCATAGTCTGTTTTTAGGACAAGAACTTGTCTCTTCTATGTCCAGTGGTTAGGAGCTTTGGAATCATCAGCCCTAGGTTCTAATCCTGGCTCTATTTCTATTAGCTGTGTGACTTTGAGCAAGTTACTTAACCTCTCTAAATCTATAATTTTCCATAAGAGTCAAAACTTCCTTGTTTTGTCTTGATGAACATGAAATAGCATGTGCACATATTTAGAGAATATTCCCAATGGTTCCTGGCATCTTACATTCAGACACACACAAAGATGTGCACACAGACATACACTGATCTGAATACCACTGATTGTGTAGAAAGTGAGAAAGTCATTTCCTAGGCAGGTTGATAAGAAGTCTAGGGGTCCCCAAGGAGAGAGGGGTCTGGAATTCTCAAAGAGGAAGAAAGGACAAACTTTTCTTTCCTCGACATTCCTTAGGATTGTATAACAATAATGTATCCTGCCTGAAGATAGTCTCTGGATTAAACCTTCTGGCTAATCCTGTTATCTTAAAATTTAAATTATGGGAGTAGGTCTGGTGAGGTCTTTACAACCTCCAGACATTCTTTGGATTCATTGGAGAGTATATAACTCCATTGCTAACACTAGCAAGGGGGTACTCTTTCTGCCCCCTTCTGATGTCTATGTCAGAAGCTTTCTCTATCTCCTTTATACTTTAATAAAACTTTATTACACAAAAGCTCTGAGCGATCAAGCCTCGTCTCTCGCCCCAGATTGAATTCTTCTCCTCTGGAGGCCAAGAATCCCGGCATCTTTACATGGTTCAACAACAACCTTTCAAAAGTGTCTAAGGAAAACTTGCATTGGAGTGTAGAAGAAAGAGCACTGGGCTGGGGCAAAGACCTTAGTTCTGGTCACAGTCTAGCACTGTGGCTTTGGCTACGTCACTTGACCCCTCTGGGCACGGTTCCTCTCTCTGCAAATCACAGGTGTGGGGTGGGTGATGCCGGGATCCCCTCCCCCTCTGCTCTCTGGCATTGAGAGGCTCTATGGCTGTGGAGGATGGAGGTACATGAGCTCTTCCTTTGCACTGACTGTTCTTAAGCCCCTGTTCCATCCTGCTCTGCCCTACTTCTTTGAGGCAGGGGTGGGATATCTTTCTAATCAAGTGAGTGCATCAGAAGGGAGAGGAACCTCCTGCTGGAAAGGTCCCTGAGGTGTTGCTAGCCACTGGCAGGGTGCAGCTGCAGCTGAAGAGGGCTTTTCTCAACAGTCTTGTGCCACCAAATCCCATCTGCCCTGCACCTCTATGGGGACCAAAAGACCAAGGAGGGAGCAGGAAGACAAAGTTACTGCTGGGGACCAATGATCTGGAGGGCCCCACATGCAAGAGTTTACAAAGCACCTTCCCATCATCCTCCTGTAATCTCACTGTTTTATTTCTAGCAGGTATTGTTCCCATTTTGCAGATGATCAAACCCCAAGCCAAAGTCACTCAAGATAACCAGGTGGAGCTGGGGTTCCCACCAGACTCTGCTGACTCTGAGCCCAGAGCTCTCAGTGCTGTGGGCTTTCCCCAGCTGCTTCCCCGTACATCAGCACATGTAATTAGATGCAAGATTGTGTGGTATGGACTGGAAGTACTGGAGGAACTGAGAGAGTTAATTTTAAAAGGCAAAGGGCATTAAGGAGACAGCTTGGGTGGATATTTTGTAGAAATTCTAGAGAAGAAAGAGAAAGGAACCAGGTATATTTATAGGCTAATAATGTGCAGAAGAGGGGGAAAATGTGCTGCCTCTGGCAATTCTCATCAAGTTAATGGATGTTGCCAATTACTGTGGTAACATTTTTAATTGTATCTTAGCTCTGAAGAGAATAAAAACAGAATTTCCTGATCTTTGCCTCAGGACTGTTAGGGGCACACATTCTGGTACATTATGGTAGCATGGACATGCTTGCTCAGAGCCTACAAAGACAACCACTTCATGGGAAAGCCATTACTAATTAATGGCTGTGCCAGACCTAACCCGGGCTGAAAGGAATAGTTAGAGAAAAGGGTCTCTGCTTTATACACATGGGTTCATGTGTATAAATGGGTCTGGAAGACAACAGGAAATTATGTGAGGAAAGAGGCTGTAATCACATGGGACCCTCATAAAGAAGACGGTAACCACAGCATCACTGATGCTCAGGTACTGATAGCTAGTGTGTGGGATACTATTTAAGACATAATAATTGGTGTGGTTATTTGAATAATGCCTGCCTCTCCTCGAGAATGTAAGTTTCCTAAAGGGAGGGGGCCTTGCCTGCTTTGTCCACTATGGTGAATCCACTTCCTAGCATAAAGCTGGTACCTAATCATGAAATTCAACCAATGATCAAAACTTCTAATTTTTGTCTGCATTTCACTAGCCAGGGACTATAGGCTCAGAGGAGCTAGGTTGGTGGATTGTCTAAGTCATCACAGCTAATAAGTGGCAGCTCTCAGATTTAAACCCAGGTTCACTGGACTCAGCCCTGGAGGACATTCTATGATGCACCATGGAGCCTGCCGTTCTCCACTGGAGAAAGGAGGAGGGAGGTGAGAAAATGGCCAACACGTGTTTATCAGCTACAATGTTCCAGGCACCTCATTTCTTTACATCATTACATCATTTAATTCTAAGAAGAAATCTATGAAGCATGTATTGCCCAAAACTGAAAATGCATAAATATATAAAGAAAGCCAAAGGGTATACAAAAAGATGTTCAACATCAATAATCATCAAGGAAACACAAAGCAAAATCACAATGAGACATTACTTCACACGTGTTAAAATGTCTATTTTCAACAAGACAAGAAATAACAAGTGTTGGCAAGGATGTAGAACAAGAAATTTTTATTGCACTGCTGCTGGGAAAAAAATTGCCAGCACTATGGAAAACTGTATGGAGGTTCCTCAAAAAATTAAAAACAGAGCTACCACATGATC
Organism: Bos taurus; assembly: GCF_002263795.3. Classification (NCBI taxonomy): domain Eukaryota; kingdom Metazoa; phylum Chordata; class Mammalia; order Artiodactyla; family Bovidae; genus Bos; species Bos taurus. The sequence goes on along the minus strand of NC_037353.1, from coordinate 25,986,114 downwards.
CAAAAAAATAAATGCATAAATAGAGATCCTGAGAATTTAAGTGGCTTACCCAAGATTCCTCAGCTGGAAAAGGAGATGAGAGAAGATTCAGATGATCCCATTAGTTAACCTCAACAGAGCTTCCTTTTACTGCATGTGTCCCAAAGAGTGACACAGTGACACAGATCAAACTAATCCTAGAAACACAAGGCATGGATGGGTGGAAAATAGAAGTGTACAGTCTCCTGTTCCTTCAAACAACTCTTTTAGGGACAACGTGGGGACAAACTGTGGCACAGGCAGTTCTTTGATGACCCCTCCCACCCCCATCCCCGATCCCCAGTTCCCTCTCTGTACTTCTCTGCTTTCTACATTCAGGGGTCTCACTCATGCTTCTCACCCTGCATGTGTGCCAGGACCCAAGACACTCATCTATCTACATAGGCCTGCCCTTCCTGAATAATATCCTGGGACCTAAAGTCAACCACCAGCAGCTCATGGCAATGTCCAGACCCTCAGCCAATAGCAGCCCAAAAAAAGTAACTGAAAGAATCAAAGATCTTCAGTAACAAGTGAGGAGATCTAGGGAGGGGCAGCAGAGCCAATGAATGCTAACCAGCTGCACTTAAGATGCAAGGATCAGTCACTAAACACCTTTGCCCAGCAGCCTCACTCTCTAAGCAGAGGATACATGAGTGAATTACCCGCTTTCCTAGGCCTGGAAGGGAACACAGCCTACATACTAACAGATTTGCAAACACTGTAAGATCTCTGCAACTGAGACCTGCACAGAGAGCTCATGCCACATGCCCAGGCTTCCCAGTTCAGGACACTAAACCTGGTTGATCTGAGTATCAGCCATTTCAACTCAAAGTCAGCACCAGTCCCTTCCTGCCTCTTCCTCTTCCGCATTTCTATCTTGTTCAGTGCATTTCACTAAGAAGCAGGGACAAGAGGGGGCTTTGCAGTCCAAGCTCTCTCTGATTCTAGCTCCCCCACCAAGTTACGTGACCTTGACACTCATCTGACCTCTCTGAGCCTCAAAATCCCCTTCTCTGTTAAGAGAATAATAACATACTTACTTCTAAGTCTTGTTGTGAGGATCAAAGTCTGTGATAGTAAGTCTTTGATAGTAAGACATTCCTAGGCTCAGGAATACTCAACAACTCATGCCAGGTCTTCCCAGTGTATTGTCAGTCTTTGACTCCCACTTCTGTTCCAAGCCCCCACACTCCCTTTTACCTGCATAGACACTGCTGAAGGCACATCTCCTGGCTAAGAGGAGAAACAGGTAAAATCACCAGCTTCTATCTAGGAGTTAGAGCTATTTCAATGGCACCCCACTCCAGCACTCTTGCCTGGAAAATCACATGGACGGAGGAGCCTGGTAGGCTGCAGTCCATGGGGCCGCTAAGAGTCAGACACGACTGAGCAACTTCACTTTCACGCACTGGAGAAGGAAATGGCAACCCACTCCAGTGTTCTTGCCTGGAGAATCCCAGGGACAGGGCAGCCTGGTGGGCTGCCGTCTATGGGGTCACACAGAGTCGGACACGACTGAGGTGACTTAGCAGCAGCAGCAGCATCTACCCCCAAAACCCCAGCACATTCCAGAGGCAACACATGAAAACTCCCTAGAAACTGAGACCTAGGTGAGGACTCGGAGCCCTGGCACAGGACAGTGCACTCCCCTGCGACATCGCTCACACCTGCATCTGCCATCCTGGAGAAGGGCTGCCTGGGGGAAGAGCAAGAAGTCAGACCCTCTGGGACAATTACAATTAAACTGAACCAGATGCTCTGAATTCCTCTCCTGGGAGCCATTCTGCTTAGTCCAGGGCTGGAGCAACATCAGTTAATAGGCCCTTTTTCATCTTTAATTTCTCTGATTCAGAAAGTTTACAAGATCAATTGCTAAGAGGGCTAATGTGAGGAGATGAGGCAGCAAGTTGCTCTGGGCCCAGAGTCAGCTAATTCCTTAGCTTCTAACTAGAGTCCAGAGGGACTCACTTATATAAAGCCTGAGAACTCGCCTGGTTCAATAGCCCCTCCCACCCACAAAGACCCTCTAAATAAAGAATTTGAATTGTAATCCAGCAAAAATTGGGGCTTCCCTGGTACCTCAACTGTTAAAGAATCTGACTGCAATGCAGGAGACCCCAGTTCAACTCCTGGGTTGGGAAGATCCCCTGGAGGAGGGATAGGCTACCCACTCCAGTATTCTTGGTCTTCCCTGGTAGCTCAGACAGTAAAGAATCTGCCTGCAATGTGGGAGACCTAGGTACGATCCCTGGGTTGGGAAGATCCCCTGGAGGAAGGCATGGCAACCCACTCCACTATTCTTGCATGGAGAATTCCCATGGATAGAGGAACCTGGTGGCTACAGTCCATGGGGTCACAAAGAGTCTGACATGACTGAGTGACTAAGCACCAAAGAACAGCTTATGAGCCTCAAGGCAGCCAACATTTCCCAGGAATCTCAGGAAGATCTTGCTGAATATATTTCTGCTCTGGCCCAGAGCAGGGCTCCTGAGCGTGGAGCCTGCCCTGCTCAGTCTTCACACCTAGCATCCCAGGGACCCTGATTCTTCAGACTAACAGAGACAATACAACATCATGACCACATCAATGGGAATTCAGACTATGTGAGTCTAAATCCCATTTCTACCTGTTTCTAAGCTTTGGTTTCCTCATCTGTAGATGGGAGTAACAGTACAGGTTTGTGGGCATATAACTAAATGATGCCAGTAATGTGCTTAGCATGGCACCTGCACTTGGTAAATGCTAACTATCACTCACTGTCCCTTCTGCTTGGGGCACCTGGGGCCAGCACATTGCGGTCATTCAAGGATGAATTCAAAATGGGCCAACACTGTGAATCATTTGTGTTTCACGGGAAAAATAGGATTATACTCAGACTTCACTTTAGCCAGTGTTCTAGTAGTAGGCACTACATCCCTAAGAGACGTGACAGCTTTTCATTTCACTATTTTCCCTATCTCCTTTATCCTTACAGTAAGTTAAACCCTTCCCTCCTCCATTCCCTCCCAGGTAGCCACATGCAGGAATGATGCTGGCTAATGACAAGTTTACCAAATGATTCTTGGAAACAGCATGGAAGAAGGGGAAAAAAAGAAAAAAAAAAGTGCCTCCCAACCAGAGGACATACATTCTCCGAATGGAAAAACAAACCAGAAGGGGGCTAGCTCCCGCCAGCTGTTCTGGAGGACACATTCTCCAGGGTCCTTCATTTCCTTAACAGGACACTTGCCTCACTTCCCCCAACATGTCTGCATATTTTCCTTAATGATGGTAAAATTAAACTGAACTTTTTCTGTGCAACTAGCTCTGGGGGATTCTAGAAAGCTCAGGAAGGAAGTTTCAATGTGTGCACTTGCTGAGAATGAATTCTGCCTCATATAACTCCTGACAAATTGCCATTTTTTAAAGGGTTTGTTAATTTCCAATGAGCAAATGGCACATCAGATATCTTGTTTATTTAACAGATGCTCCTGAGCTAAACAAATGGTTCTTGTTTAACAAATATGGAAACATCTTGTCAGCTTTGCTGAGATCATCCTGTGTAACCATCAAGGAAGGGTCCTGTGGTTTGTGGAGAAAATACGGGCTGCCTCCCTCCCATGCAGGGTTCTCCAAAGGGCTGGGGATGGAGGTTTTCCATTGAAAGACATGATGTGAAGCTCCTCGATCACAGGCTGGGAAGCCCTTAAACAAAGGTCCTGGGATTTCTCCCCTCCTGTGAAGATGTCAGGTATTTCTGATTCAGGTCTATTTGATCCAGAAATCTCCTTCCTGTTGAATCTGAAAATAACCTTGAAGGAGATAACCATCTGACACAGAAACGTGGTATAGGAATTGTGGTTAATATCTCAGCTCTGGAGTAAAGCCTAGGTTGGATTCTGATGCTGACACTTAGGAACTGTGTGAATTTGGGCTGCTTACTTAACCTCTCAAGCTTAGTTTTCTCTTCTGTGAAAGAGGTCTAATAATGACATGAAAGGCAAAGATGCTAGTGATAGTAATAAATGTTCATGCTATTAATCCTAGTTACATTATTTTTTTTTTAATGAAACTGAACCCAAGAATGGCTCTAAGGGGCAGAGAAAAGGTTAGGAAGGTCCCTGTCCCCATGTCCTCTATTGTCTGGGGACAGTAAATATGGCTCATAATTAATTTCAGCCAATGAGCTAAGGATCTGGCTAGACTAAGAGGTAGGGTATGATGAGAAGGGCTGGGAAAGAAGGAAAGGAAAGAGGCCAACTTGTCAGGAGCATACAAGGACATGTAGAGAGAGTTGAGGGCTGACCTCTGTCAAGTCCAAATGTGCAAGGGTAAATCCCATCTGCTGATGAGCACAGCATAGTACATAGCACTAATTAGAAGAAGGATGTTATTTCAAAGCCTCCCTGCTGGGAAGTATCATGGAAAATTACCTTGAGACTGCATCTAACATGCTGAAAATTAATTTACTCCACACTTAAGGTGCTTTGGAGAGATGCAAAGTGAGGTTGATTCCAGATGAGCATAGTATTACCATGTACTGTCTGAAGGAGCTGCAGATGTTAAACGACCTGAACCTGTAAAAGGACTGCAGAAGATACCCAGCCCCAACCAGGAGTGGTTAATTACCTGACACATCTCCATAGTAACTCTATAAGGTAGAGAACAGCATGATTATCATCATTAGGTTGACAAAGAAACTTAGGCTTAGAAAAATGGCCCCAAATATTAGAACTTTTCTAATGGAGAAGCCAAGATGCCTAGCTCAAGAAACCCCTTAACGTGTCTGAAAATAAAATGGGAAAGAGTTCAGGTGGTTTCAAAAGTTAGGTAACTTTTGAGCAGAATTTTAGGAGATATTAAGTAGTTTGTCTGGAACTGCAACGTTCCGCCTCCACTATCCTGGCAAAGGGAAGGCATAACTGAAGACCTGGAGGTAAATGATCTCCTGGTATGTATGAGATGAGTGATAGGTGTAGAATGTAAGTCAGTAGGTGAATGTGAGTTTGGAAAGATGTTTCAAGTATTTGGTGTGAGAAGGCAGTCTACACCATGTTAAAGGGTTTGGAATTTAATCTCTAGGCTAGCCAAGACATGGAAGCCACTCAAATGCCATTGACAATAAATGGGTAAAGAAGATATGGTACATATACATAATGGAATACTTCTCAGCCATAAAAATAATTAAATAATGCCATTTGCAGCAACATAGATGGAACTGGAGATTACCACACTAAATGAAGTAAGCCAAAGATAAATATCATATATCATTTACACTTGGAATCTCAAAAAAAAAAAAAAGATAAAAAAGAACTCATACACAAAACAGAAATAGATCCACACAGAGAGAAAACAAACTTATGGTTACCAGAGATGAAAGTGGGGGTTAAGTTAGAAGTGAAGTGAAATGATGTCCCTCAGTCGTGTCCGACTCTACGACCCTGTGGACTGTAGGCCACCAGGCTCCTCCGTCCACGGGATTCTCCAGGCAAGAATACTGGAGTGGGTTGCCATTTCCTTCTCCAGGGGATCTTCCTGACTCAGGGATTGAACCCAGGTCTCCCACATTGCAGGCAGACGCTTTAACCTCTGAGCCACCAGGGAAGTTAGAAGCTTGGGATTAACATATATGTGTGCGTATGCTCATTCGTGTCTGACTCTTTCTGATTCTACAGACTGCAGCTCACCAGGCTCCTTTGTCCACTGAATTTTCCAGGCAAGAATACTGGAGTGGGTTGCCATTTCCTACTCCAGGGGATCTTCCTGACCCAGGGATTGAACCCTCATCTCTTCCATCTCCTGCAATGGCAGGCAGATTCTTTAAAACTGTGCTACCTATGATCCTTACTACTCAATATAAAGTAGATAACCAACAAAGATTTACTGTATAGCATAGAGAACTATATTCATTATTTTGTAATAACCTATAAGGGAAAATAACTTGAAAAACTATACACACACACTGGAAAAGGTCAGTTTTCATTCCAATCCCAAAGAAAGGCAATAATACCAAAGAATGTTCAAACTACCATACAATTACACAATTGCACTCTTCTCACACGCTAGCAATGGAGAAGGAAATGGCACCCCACTCCAGTACTCTTGCCTGGAAAATCCCATGGATGGAGGAGCCTGGTGGGCTGCAGTCCATGGGGTAACGAAGAGTCAGACACGACTGAGCAACTTCACTTTCACTTTTCACTTTCATGCATTGAAGAAGAAAATGGCAACTCACTCCAGTGTTCTTGCCTGGAGAATCCCAGGGACAGAGGAGCCTGGTAGGCTGCCGTTTCTGGGGTCGCACAGAGTCGGACACAAGTGAAGTGACTTAGCAGCAGCAGCATCACACGCTGGCAAAGTAATGCTCAGAATTCTCCAAGCTACGCTTCAACAGTATGTGAACCATGAACTTCCAGATGTTCAAGCTGGATTTAGAAAAGCCGGAAGAACCAGAGATCAAATTGCCAACAACCACTGGACCATCAAGAAAGCAAGAGAATTCCAGAAAAACATCTACTTCTGTTTTATTGACTACACCAAAGCCTTTGACTGTGTGGATCATAACAAACTGGAAAATTCATCAAGAGATGGGACTAGCAGACCACCTGACCTGTCTATTGAGAAATCTGTATGCAGGTCAAGAAGCAGCAGTTAGAACTGGACATGGAACAACAGACTGGTTCCCAATCAGGAAAGGAGTACATCAAGGCTGTATATTGTCACCCTACTTATTTAACTTATATGCAGACTACATCATGAGAAATGTCAGGCTGGATGAAGCACAGGGTAGAGTCAAGATTGCTGGGAGAAATATCAATAACCTCAGATAAGCAGATGACACCACCCTTATGGCAAAAAGTGAAGAACTAAAGAACTTCTTGATGAAAGTGAAAGGGGAGAGTGAAAAATTTGGCTTAAAGCTCAACATTCAGAAAACTAAGATTATGGTATCCAATCCCATCACTTCATGACAAATAGATGGGGAAACCGGGAAAGACTATTTTTGGGCTTCAAAATCACTGCAGATGGTGACTGTAGCCATGAAATTAAAATGGTGTTTGCTCCTTGGAAGAAAAGCTATGACCAACCTAGACAGGATATTGAAAAGCAGAGACATTACTTTGCCAACAAAGGTCTGTCTGTCAAAGCTATGGTTTTTCCAGTAGTCATGCATGGATGTGAGAATTGGACTATAAAGAAAGCTGAGCACTGAAGAATTTAATGCTTTTGAACTGTGGTGTTGGAGAAGATTATTGAGAGTCCCTTGGACTGCAAGGTGATCAAACCAGTTAATCCTGAAGGAAATCAGTCCTGAGTATTCATTGGAAGGACTGATGCTGAAGGATTGATGCTGAAGCTCCAATCCTTTGGCCACCTGTTGTGAAGGAGTCATTGGAAAAGACCAACAAACTGAGAAAGATTGAAGGCAGGAGGAGAAGGAGATGACAGAGGGTGAGATGGTTGGTTGGCATGGCTGACTTGATGGACATGAGTTTGAGCAAGCTGTAGGAGTTGGTGATGGACAGGGAGACCTGGTGTGCTGCAGTCCATGGGGTCGCAAAGAGTCAGACATGAATTGATGGCACTAGTGGTAAAAAACTTGCCTGCCAATCCAGGAAACATAAGAGACACGAGTTTGATCCCTGGCTCAGGAAGATCCCCTGGAGGAGGGCATGGCAACTCACTCCAGTATTCTTGCCTGGAGAATCCCATGGATGGAGGAGCCTGGCAGGCTGCAGTCAAGTGGGTTGCAAACAGTCAGACACGACTGAAGTGACTCACATACACACACATATGTGTGTGTGTATATATATATATATATATATATATATATATAACTGAGTCACTTTTGTATACACCTGAAGGTAACACAATATTGTAAATCAACTATACTTCAATAAAAAAATCTCTGCTGCTGCTCCTGCTGCTAAGTCGCTTCAGTCATGTCCGACTCTGTGCAACCCTATAGACGGCAGCCCACAGGCTCCCCCATCCCTGGGATTCTCCAGGCAAATCTGTAGGCTAGTTTTTCTCAGTCTTGATTCCCTGGTTATGTTTATCACATAAGACACAATCTGGTGGGTACACCTTGATTTTGAGACTATCTCAAATAATCTTTAGTAAAATACTGCCCAACAATGATTCATGTTTATGGCATCTCTTTATGGCTTGTCCAAAAAGGCAGATTACTATGGGCAGTAAGACAGAAATGACTGGGGACACATTAGCTGTCACTCAATTGATTTTTGTTCATTTAGGAGTGCAAGTATGTAAGAATGACATAATGTTACTGGTAACCTTGAATTGCCTCAAATTTACCAAAGAAAAAAAAATGAAGAAGTGATAACTCATCAACATCAGTTTTTATTATTGGTCACAAAATTTTTGTGACACACTTCTCATGTAATCATGACTCACCAGGGTGTCATTACACTTTTATTTTAAATTCTTTTACATATCTCTTTTAATTTCAACAGCAGTTTTTAACCAAAAGGATAACATCATTTTGTCTGCATTTCAAAACTTACAAGGCAACATTAAGATTCTTACTCAAGAGGAGCAAAACTGGAAGGCAGAGAGGACAGAAAGGAAGCTGGTCTAGGTGAAAGATGATGAGGATATATATATATTTTTTAAATGCCCATAGGGATGATAAAGACGCAGCTGAAAAAAAATATCTTACAAGTATCGTAAACTGGCATGGGTTCAAGAGGCTGGGGGTTACTGAGAGAATGAATGGAGTCCAGGTGATTTGAGATTTCCATGTTGGAAAAGATGGGCGGTGAGATTGCTTACTAAGATAATCCAAGAACTCAAGAGGAATGATTTTAACTAACTTGGGGGACGGAGGAAGGCAGTATGTTTTGTCATGGAGATTTTCGACTTTGAGGTCTATGAGGAATATCTCACTAGGGCTATCCCTCAGTGTCCGAACAATATCAGAGTAGAGATGTCTAAGTGGGACATGGGAAGCACAAAATTCTGGAAAGCGTAGAGTAGGGGAAGGATTTAGTAATCGTTATAGGAACTAACCATCTTGAAAATAGTGGGTATGCTTTTCGGGGGAAATGAATCTTTTTAAAAGCAAACAATAAAATGGTGAGGACATCCTGGGAAGATTGACATTTGTGGGGTCCCCAGATTAAGAGGAGCCAACAAAATACAAAAATGGGATGGTCAGAAAGACAGAAAAAAAAAAAAAAAAAACAGAAGAAAATCACAGTGACCAAGGAAGGACAAACTCTAGAAGGAAGCTGACACCAGTGAGAATATTGCAGAAGTGAGGAAGAATGAGGAATGAAAAGAAAGCACAGGATTCAACACTAAGAGTTCCCCAAGGATCATGGTCCAAGGAGTACTGGTGCAGAGACCTGACTGAGTGGGTTTAAAGGTGATTTGAAGATGAGGAACCACACTCATTAACTATACATAGTTTCGTAAAATTTGGCAATGGAGAAAAGAGACAAATAGAAAAGTCACTTGAGTGGAAAGGACAGTTCTGTTTCCTTTTTTTTCTTAGATAGAGGAGAATTAAGGATCTTCTTAACTGCAAGGGAATAAAGAGTTTGAAGATACTGGACCCAGAGAGTAACTGCTGAAGTAAAACTCCTAACAGGTTGGAAGAGACAGGATTAAAGGTGTAATTGAAATTTAAGTTCACTAAGAAGGTACTGTTAACACAGCAGAGAAATACAGAGAAAGAGAAAAGTTTTCAGGGAGAAGGGCAAAGGAAAGCAGGATGCATTTATATGCAGTCGTCTCTAGCTTTTGGTGAAACAGAAGGCTCAACGATTGCTGAAAGTAAGGGACAGGGAAGGATAGGAATGAAGGCGAGTGGTGAAGGCATGGTAGAGAGTTGGACAAATCCACATCAGAACAGTAAATTAAAAAATACTCTGTGGCAAGAGCAGGGGCTGTTTGGCTAATCAAATAGGAGTGGAAGGAAGCAAGTCATGGGTGGTGTTGAGCTATTGTAATTCTCTTTGTTCAAGAATGGAGTGACATGCAGTGGTGCCTACCAAGTGAATGACAGACAATAATGACAAAGCTGGTTAGGTCTCTAGGAGTAATGATCCGAGCGTGAGGTGGCAAATCCACAACCCCATGCCAGCTCTGCTCCTGGCAAGGAAAAAGCAGCCTTCTGTGACCAATGAGATGAAGCCCCAGGCTGTCCTTAATTTATCCCCAGCTCTTCCAATCTCTAAACCTAGACCCTTCTATTGTCCATCTCAACTTACTCAAGTCCACTGTTTCCTAGCAAGACCATAAGTCTAGAATAGATCCCCCACGCCCTGAAGCATTGGAGAAGAGAGCCAAGAAATTGAGGTTCATAGGGAAAATTTCAGGGGGCAGCAGGGAGAAGCTGCTTTTTAGTAATAATGTAGGTCTTTTGTGCAACATGGTCACAAAATGTCAGCAGTGGATGGTTCCACTGGAAGAGTCCCTGAATATTAATTTTAAAAAACCTTTTCTGAGTATTAGCTTTTTATAAAGCACAATGTTTACCCAGGGGACCATCCATAACAGTAGTTAAACAGAGACACTCTATTTCCTTGTGTTTCCAGGGTCTTGGGAAATAGAAATCCTTTAAGTACCTTTACTTTGCTTCATGGGAGCTACTTTTCAAAGTTTAAATTGCTTATGTTTCAAACTACTCACTTCCTAAATTCCATTTATAAATCCAAGTAGCTTTTGAGCAGTTAGATGGGAGTGAAATGGATTAAGAAAGAGCAAACATACTGGGTCATTTGAGTTTATTGGATTTTTTCAAAATTTTTACTTCTAACCTCTTCTGTGAAGACACTCTGAGTTAGCTCTGAGACCAGAGCTTTGGCCTGGAAATCAAGTATGTTGCCAGAGAAGGACATGTTGTGACTGTCTTCTTAAACCACCAACTCCCGCCTCCAGAGATATCATGTCTTCTTTACTCTGGAGTTGGCCTGGCTAATGTCTGAGAGATCTAGCTGAAGGAGAGTTCTTTCTAGAATAACATCTTCTCATTCATAATCACTCAACTCCAGGCTCCAGAACTCACATTGGATATTTTATAACAGTGATCTAGAAGTTTCTACCCTCGTCCAATTAAAACCAAAGGCTCTCAGTGCCAGAAGGGTCCTCAGAGGACATCATGTAGAGTTGGTTTTCAAACCACTTGTGAATGAATAGATTTTCCTGAACTATTACCAAATGATATTTTTATAAATGCAATAAAAAAAAATATCACAGAACATCAAACTGCTGTATGTCTCTGAAGATTCACGATGAATGTGCTTATCTTTACTTGTCTGATCACAAATCAGTAGCAGTTTGTGGACCAGTGCTGGTACCTGGACTATACTTTGAGTAGCAGTGATGCTGGTAAAAACTTCCTCATGTGCATAAGAAAGCTGAAATGTAAGAGGAAGAGGCAATTAACCACAAACATAGAATGTCACTGCGGGAGAGCCAGGCTAGGGCCAAAGCTAGCCAGAACTACTGCATCTCTCATATTCACTCACGCAGAGATCAAGAAAGATGGACCCCTACACGAAGAGTCCTCATTCCCTGCACCCTACATAGTTTGATTTTAAATATATTTGTTTATCTGACAAGTTCGGGTTCCTTGTTATATGTACACAATTCAGGCAGGCTTTTCAGACTCCCAGACTAGCTTAGGTCTCTCAGTTGTACCGTCACATTACAACCTTTACTTGTCCTTCACTGCTTTTACTAGAGTAAGCAATTACATCTTTATCTGATCACTTCCTTACCATCTGTTTTCTCTGTTAGGCTATGAAGACTAAGAGGGTAAAGACCATGTCTGTTTGCCTACCATCACAGCCTGGTGCCTAGCACAGTGCTTGACTTGGAGCAGCTAACGAACACGTCTGTTGAAAGAATTCATCAGAGTAGCGAAGCATGCTAGGGTGGCACTCTGGGGCCACCTGCAGGCACTACAGGAGCTAGCAGGATGCCCAGAACTGCCACCACAGGGGCTCTAGGACAGCTCAGAGCTGAGCTCAGCCAAGCTTTCTCCAGGGCAGCTTAGTTCTTCATGCCCAGCAACTTCTCCAGGCTTATTTCAAGTGGCATTTTACCAATTCATTTCTTCCTTCTCTCCTCCTTGTAATTATTTCTTTATCAGTGTGAGGCAATGTATACAGGGATAAACTATCTGGCAAGACCTCTGCCAAGCAAGTTTACAATATAGATGGGGGAAGAGAGAAGTGCAAACGATCAGCTGATGAGAAACATTAGCAAAGATAAACATTAAAACAACATGAGTTCTAGGAATTTCAACTCCTCTGCGCAGGTCCTGAGCCCTTCACAATCAGATGGCATACTACTTGGCCAAGGCGTATTCGGCGTGCATCAGAAAGTGCAAAGTTCCAAAACATCACCCTATTTCTGTCTCCAACCCTCAGCTCCTGCTGTGCCTCTGGCTGAAAGACTCTCCCTCGCTTGGCTTTGCTACATCTCACCTCACCAGATGTAGCTCAAGTGCCACCACCTGTGAGACCTACCCCACCCTTTAGTTTCCTGAGGCACAGATTATGCAGCTCAGTACAGGTGAACACTGAAGCATTCAACACCTGATGATCAGGCCTCTCAGTTGATTATAAGCTTTTGAAGGAGGGATTGTGGCTGGTATATAGTCACTCTCCCCAGAGTACTTCAAATCTGAAATCGTGAATATTTCAGTAGAAATAGCTAGAAAGGCCAAAATGACTTAGTTTCAGGTCACTGTACTGAGTCTACCATCACCTAGCACATGTACAAGCAAATTTAGGGCAAAATGCAAGTCAGTGTCATTGGAAGGCAACACAATCTATCTCAGAAGTGGCTGTGCTTGGGGTAATGACAAGGGAGTTTTCCAAGCCTCGGTTTGTCATGTATAAAATGGGGACAGTTAGTCCAACTGGGAATAATGAGAACAATATATAATTAACAGTAACCATGGTATGAGGTAACAGCGTCACCACACCACTGTCTACACCATGATTCTCAGTGAGTCTCTACCTCTCTGGGCCTCAGTTTCCTTATCTGTAGGCTAAGTCTGCTTTCTCAAGACTCTCTTTCTGCTTTAATTGTCCAGGTGTATCTTGGAAACCAGTATGTCTCACTTGGGTTCCCAAGGTCGATGGCTGTTTCAGAAATGACTGCTGATCTCTTCTGAGCAGGCGGAAGGAAAGGTTCTTATTCATTACATACCCCCATCAATCATCTGGAGTCCAAAGGATGTTTAATACGGAATCACTTAATTTAATAGTCATTTTGACATAAGAAATTGTTTTCTTAAAGCAAGAACTGGCTGTAAAATCTCAAGTGATATTTTATGGCTGCTGTATAATAAAATCATTCAGCAATTAGTGATTAATGACATACCACAGTAAGTTTCTCCGTGGTCACCTCCCCCCACGCTGTTTCCCTCTGGTCTTACCCACTTGCCAGTCCAGCAATCACACCAGCACTGACAAGGCTCTTTCTATAACCAGGGTGGATTTATGAGCGTAAAAAGTCTTCATCTGCATCAAAAACTGTCCAAAGAAGCTTGGAGCCATAATGGGGCTGAATGAAAGCATTTAGTAACAAATAGACGCATTCCGTGGCATGGGGGAAAGTTAGAAAACATGGAACTCCCTCAGACAATCACTGCTAATGTTCAAAACAAAAGAACAAAGTGTTGACTCCCTAGGTTTCGTTCTTCAGGGGCAAGGTTTTTGTGGGAAAGGCATGTAGACCCTGTGAGCTGACCATCTCCAGCAGTCTCCTGCCATCACACAGCCCTCTTAGCCCTGACCCTCCCACTCCACAAACGCCAAACACCCTCTCACTGAGCAAGGTCCCAGCTATGGCATCCATCTTTGGCCTATCCTCACAAGTACCAAAAATTAAACTTGACAGTGTGGGATTTTAACCCAGAAAGATCATCTCCACCCTTTCCTAGTTCATAACACTCATCCATACAGACTACTGGTACTGATCTCATCTTACAAAGGAAGAAACTGAGGCCCTGGGTGCTCAAGAACACACGGCTAATATACAGCACAATCATGATTCCAACCTGGGCGTCCGCAGTCAGTCAGTGGCCCCACCTTGGCCCACTGCACTGTTCTGCCTGCATGCCTGTTAACAGAGAAACTGCAGTAATAGGGGCCATGGATGAAGCACACTACTGGCCTAGCATAAGTCCTCAATAAATGATCATTTCTGATTATCATTGTTACTTGTTTCACAATGCTGTTTATGACTGCCTTGTTATTTACTGCTATTATTATCAACACTCACTTCCCTTTAGGAACAAGGACAGGATTTGGAGTAACCTCTGTGCCCCCGCTGTAGTGGATACAGTGGTGTGCTATCTGGACCCCACTCTCGTCAGGCATTCACTCCCCAGTGTTAGAAGTGTGAATGGCTGGTGACTCCCAGCTGAGTCACTGTCTGGAATATAATACAGCTGATGACAACACTTCACCAAGGTCACACTTTTCCCCACTGGTAGCCCACATCTATGAACAGTCAATGTGAGGTAGGAAGGCTCAATTCCTTGGCTCAAGGCTGGACATCTCTGAAGGGCCATCCCAGCTCCACAGCTCTCATGGGATCAGCAACTGTACCTGAATCACAGTACACTTCTTCCCTGACCAACACTGCTCCCCTCACCCCTCAACGGGGTGTTATTCCTGAGCTCCAGTAAACCTCCTGCCACAAATTCCTGACTCAAAGTCTAGCTGTCAAGGGAGCACTGCCTATAACATCCACCCCCCCCCAAAAAAAAAACTACACAAAAAACAAACACAAAAACAACAGAGAATATTGCTTCAGTGCCTTTTTACACTAGGGGAAATTATACCCAAGTCCAGAGTATGGTTTTCCATGAAGTGTGCAACTATCATGCTGAATTTAAATACTCATTAAAAAGGTATCTGTAAAGTCTTTGAATCTGTGGTCACTATAACTTGTTGATTTATTTCCAAGTAGAACTTGAGTTTTTAGATATTATAAAGACAGGAAACAACATTCTAGAATGGGAGAAGGAGTTAGATTAATTTTCTATTCTTCAAGATGTTCTTTTTCTTTTTTAATTGCAAAGCACATCTTCCAGAATTTCCTGAAGTTCCATCTCCTCTTTCCAGTATTTGCTACTCCCAGTAATAGCCTTTTAATAGGCCACCTGGTCCCCAACATTCCCTTTTATGATTTGCCCTTCATCCCACTGCAAGGATGACCTTCCTAAAGGCTGAATCTGAGTATGCCCATCACTGAGCAGAGCCCTTCAATTGTATTAACTGCAACCTGGCATTTAAAATCTCTAAGTTATCACTTTAATCTTCTTTCCCAGCCTTATCGGCATCTCTTCTCTCATAAGCATAGACCTTGAACCTCCTGACAGACTGAACTATTAACAATTTTTTAAACACACCCTATGCTCGCCTACTTTCAGACTCTCCTCCTGCTCCTTTCTCTGCCTGAAATGCCACTATTATGTCACACTGCTGCTGCTGCTGCTAAGTCGCTTCAGTCATGTCCGACTCTGTGTGACCCCATAGACGGCAGCCCACCAAGCTCCCCTGTCCCTGGGATTCTCCAGGCAAGAATGCTGGAGTGGGTTGTCATTTCCTTCTCCAATGCATGAAAGTGAAAAGTGAAAGTGAAGTCGCTCAGTCGTGTCCGACTCTTAGTGACCGCATGGACTGCAGCCCACCAGGCTCCTCCGTCCATGGGATTTTCCAGGCAAGAGTGCTGGAGTGGGTGCCATTGCCTTTGTTACGTCACACTAGAAGGCCCATAAGCACAAACATAGGTCTGCCTATGAAGCATCTGTAAAGGCTCCCCTCAAATGCCACCTCCTCCATGAAGACTCGACTGATGCCGCTTCCCCTGGCCACAGTAGTCCCAGGTGGTGCCTCTGTTGTCCACTTCACCACTGTCCAGTAATCCCAGGTGGTGCCTCTGTTGGCCACTTCACCACTGTCCAGTAGTCCCAGGTGGTACCTCTGTTGCCCACTTCACCACTGTCCTTTGTACCAGGCGCTTGTCTATTTGCCACAACTTTTCTTTGCTCTACTGTATCAGTAGCTTTTGCTGCATAATAACCCATGCTAAAATGCAATGGCTTACAACAGCAATGATATATTTTGCTCATACATCCAGGGGATACTTGGGGAATTTGTCTAGACTGGGCTGCATAGAAGGCTCTGCTCCAAACTAGCGATTGGGGAGGAGCTGGGCTCTGCACAGAGGTACAGGTGTGGGTGGGCCTCTTGTTGTTCATTATGGAACCTGGAATGAGAGGGTCACAGCTCCCAGGGGATGGCAGACGCAAAAGACACACACCCCAACCAGGAAGGCACTTTAAAGCTTCTGCTGTGTTACATCTGCTAAATTGTCAACACACGTCAAATAGATGAGCCACAGCCAGGCTGAAAAAGTACCTGCTGTGTACAGTCAAAAGGCATCATAAAGTTAAATGGCAGCGAGTTTAGAAGTACAATTCTATTACTTAAGAGGTAATTAAACATTGAAACAATAACCCACATCTATAATCTTGGCCACTACCCAGTGGCAGAAATAGAATTATACTCAGAAGCCCTGACTCCTTCTCAGACTCTTTCCACTACACCTCACAGGTCAACGATTTGCTCTTCCTAATGTATTGAGTTTCTCTCAGCTCTGGAAAATCCTAAGAAATCTCATATTAAAAGAATAATATGAGATGTCCTTTGTATGAATACACGATGCACAGAGTTAGGGAGTCCAAATAGTCTCTTGAATAGAAGTCCTTAGTAAGTACAATGGATGTAGATAAAATCCATAATCTCATTTATGCCACAGTGTTAACAAAAACTAGAGGCATTATTTTAATAATGACTAACATCTATACAGCACTTTACCGTTACAAAGCATTTTAATAATGCCTTAGAGCTTTCAAGCACACTTGAATGTATTATCTCATTTAGCAGGGAGTGTATGCATTTTTAAAAGATGCCTGGAGGTGGCAATGTCTTCACTGGCTGCAACTACTCTTTCGCTGTGGATGGCAAGTACTGAGGAGAAAGGAAAGAGGGTCTGGTAAGGGAGCTTTGGCAATCCCAGTCTGCAGGACTCAGAACGCAACACCTAGGACCCCACTACCAAACCTCTCTGTTTCCAAAACAACTTCCTAACGAACTCCTCTGGTTTCTAAACCTAATATACAAAGAAACTGCTGGGAAAGAGTGCTGAAACAGAGATACCTGAGGCCAGGGTCTACTGTTTTCAACTGAGGGTTTCAGGGTGGGGCCCAAGAATCTGTGCTTGAATAAGCAGCTTAGTTCAATGCACTTCAGGTTCTCCCGTGACTACCATCTGAGAAGCAAAATTAGCTCTGTCAGAGGACTGACGGGATCTCCTTTCCTGCCACCACGTAATGTTGGAGATCAACACTCAGGCTGCAAGAGGATCATTGATGCCTAGGAAGAAAGCATGGAACCAAACCTTCAAGACCTTCAGCTCTTTGAATTTTACAGATTAATATGCAGAAAGTCACAGGAATCCCATGAGCACCCCAGGCTTGGCCACTACCCAGTGGCAGAAATAGAATTATACTCAGGAGCCCTGACTCCTTCTCAGACTCTTTCCACTACACCTCACAGGTCAGAGGTTTGCTCTTCCTAATGTCTTGAGTTTCTCTCAGCTCTGGAAAATCCTAAGAAATCTCATATTAAAAGAATTAAAAAGAAAAGAAATTACAAAAGGAGACATAGCGTTACTCCCCTTATTATGTCATACATGTTTCAAATCTCTTCTTCCATGAAAGTAGAAAATAGTCATAAAACCCAACTCCATTTGCTCTATTTTGCTGCCACTTCTTTTAGCAACACATGTTAAACACGGGGGCGGTGATGCTAAGGAAGGTTATGACTCAGGATCCGGGACCTCTCATTCCCAGCATCACTTGGACAAGTGCATGACCACCCATTTTAAATCCCCCAGTGCTTCTGGCCCAGCTCCTTGGCAATTATTGCACACTTTGGTGCTTTTTATAGATCAGACTCACTCCAGGGTCTGACCTTTGCAACGCTTCAGTCTCCCCACATCCATATGAAATGCTGAGTGGGCAGAGCAGGAATCCCCCTGGGGCTCTCTCTCTCTGCCTCCACTGTGCACGTTTCTGCCCAAATTACTTGACAGCTTGTCTGCAACACTGTGAAGGGAAAAGGTTGGAATGTCTGAATATGACACGGTTGGCCAGTGGGGAGATGAAAAGGGGCGGGGCATGCCCTTAATCCATCATCCAGACCCTCTTTCCAAAGAGCAGATTCAAGTAAGAGGCCTGGAGGTGGAGAATGTGTTCTGATTTGTGCCGGGAGCCGGCATATTGCATATTGAGTGCATATTGCATACTGAGTGCAGCACTTTCCACAGCATCATCTTTCAGGATCTGGAATAGCTCAACTGGAATTCTATCACTGCTGGGAGCCAGTGAGGAACTCCGCCCATGACAAAGGTCATGAGGAAGGAGGCTCGGCATACGCAAAGGTGGGATCGAGCTTCAGGAGTCCCCCTGGAAATTCTCGAGCATATACCCCCAAAACCAGAGTCTGCCTACTTTCTGCTTTGTGCTTTCACCTACACCTCTGACTTTACGGGGGGCTGTCCCCCACTACCTCTCTGAAAAAAGAGTTAGCTTACAGCTCCAGTTACACAAACTCCTTTGGAAATCCTCTAGCCTGCCTGAATAGGTTTTTCCGGCCACATGTGATTGTTCAGAGCCTCCCAACTGTGAGAGGCAGGAGATGTTCTAAACTGTCTAAACACAGATTCTTTTGAGTAGTTAAAAGATTGATTAGAAATTGTATTGGTGAAGGGATTTTCACTTGTTGGGCCAATGTTTGCTGCTAAGTTTCCATATCCCTTACCTGCTGTGTCCCTGGCAGTGTATTGATTAATATAATTGGTCTAAGTAGTAGCTTTAATGTTTGTAACCTGGGACCCTTGAGTTAATTCTTTTTCTTGTTATAGCCCACCATACCTTTGCTCTGTAGGAATGCAACTTTATCTAATGCTTTTGGAGGGTGGCTCCTAACCAATCACCTTTAGAGAAAAATAAGTTTTCTGAAGAAAGGGTCTTAAAATGTTAACAGGCCTCCGGGCCAGAAGATGATGCAAATCACCTAAGCTTTTGCATATGATAAGTTTGCAGGAAGAAAGCCTGGCTTGCTGCATGACTCTACCCCTTCCCCCATTATCCTCTATGCATAACTTAAGGCATAAAAACTACTTTGGAAAATAAAGTGCGGGGGCCTTGTTCACCTAAACTTGGTCTCACCGTGTCGTTCTTTCTCTTACCTTCTGGCTGAATTATTCAGCCTCTTTTCTTCACTGAATTTTCCTACTGAGCTATCCTTATTTCAGCCTCTTTTCTCCACTGAATTTCCTCACTGAGCTATCCTTATTTCAGCCTCTTTTCTCCACTGAATTTCCTCACTGAGCTATCCTTATTTCAGCCTCTTTTCTTCACTGAATTTTACTGAGCTATCCTCATTCTATTACTCTTTATATCCTTAATTAACATTTAATTAAGCAATTGTTTCCTGATCTTCGCCTACACCGTCTCTCCTTCGAATACCCTGGATCAGCCGGGGCTGGTCCCCGGCAGATTTGGGAGGAACTGAGGAACTGAATGACAGTTCTGTCCCTCACTGTATTTGTAAACAAAGGGGATCGAGGTGGTAGCATATGTTAGTTGCTGGATTCAGAAATACACAAACATGTACATGAGAGGAAAACTGCTGCCTTTGAAAAGCAATTTGTTGACAGCTGAAAAAGCCTAACTGACTAAAGGAATTTCCTGTTTTAAGCATCCCTGGTGGCTCAGAGGGTAAAGCGTCTGCCTGCAATGAGGGAGACCCGGGTTTGATCCCTGGGTTGGGAAGATCCCCTGGAGAAGGAAATGGCCACCCACTCCAGTATTCTTGCCTGGAAAATCCCATGGACGGAGAAGCCTGGTAGGCTACAGTCCATGGGGTTGCAAAGAGCGACTTCACTTTCTCTTTCACGGTGTAGTCACAACACCTAGGCTCAGTGCCATTTACCACCAAGTAAATGAAAGTATACATTTTTTTCCAATTCAGTCACCAGTCTTTCACCCACTCTCACATCTGGCTCTATGAATTATCACTTAACTCGTCAAAATCATTTCCAAGTGAATGTGGACCTTTGTCTTCTCACCAAAATACGTTGAGCCCACTGATAGAGTGGAGGGTCACCAGACAGCATCCTCATTAGCACAGTAACTTAGGTACTTTGGCAAAATTTTAACCATTCAATAAGTGTCTGCACTACAGAACTGAACACTTCAGGGTGGTGCAAGCACTAAGGAAGGATAACCTTTAGACTATTATACCAGTAGGCAGCTTGTGTAAAATGAAAAGATCAATCTAGATCAGTGATTTTATAAATATTTTTGCTTCTTTATTGAATGGTCTTCTATCTTCAAAATAGATCTTATGCATAGCCTAATATATAAAACATTAAAAGCTGAGTAGTTCTGACTGAGTAAAAATGATGGAGCCAAAGAACTGATCACTAAGCACTCCTAAGGCTTCTCTGTATATCAGGTAGTTCCTGGGGCAATTTGTCATCCTTCTCATTTAACTTATATGCAGAGTACATCACGTGAAATGCCAGGCTGGATGAGGCACAAGCTGGAATCAAGATTGCTGGGAGAAATATCACTGACCTCAGATACACAGATGGCACCACCTTTATGGCAGAAAATGTAGAACTAAAGAGCCTCTTGATGAAAGTGAAAGAAGAGAGTGGAAAAGTTGGCTTAAAACTCAACATTCAGAAAACTAAGATTATGGCGTCCAATCCCATCACTTCATGGCAAATAGATGGGGAAACAATGGAAACAGTGACAGACTTTATTTTGGAGGGCCTAAAAATCACTACAGATGGTGACTGCAGCCATGAAATTAAGACAGTTGCTCCTTGGAAGAAAAGCTATGACAAACCTAGACAGCATATTAAAAAGCAGAGACATTATTTTACCAACAAAGGTCCATCTAGTCAAAGCTATGTTTTTTCCAGTAGTCATGTATGGATGGATGTGAGAGTTGGACTATAAAGAAAGCTGAGTGCAGAAGAATTGATGCTTTTGAACTGTGGTGTTGGAGAAGATGCTTGAGAGTCCCTTGGACTGCAAGGAGAACCAACCAGTCAATCCTAAAGGAAATCGGTCCTGAATATTCATTGGAAGGACTGATGCTGAAGCTGAAACTCCAATACTTTGGCAACCTGATACGAAGAATCAACTCATTTGAAAAGACCCTGATGCTGGGAAAGATTGAAGGCGGGAGGAGAAGGGGACAACAGAGGATGAGACGATTGGATGGCATCACCGACACGATGGACATGACTTTGAGTAGGCTCTGGGAGTTGGTGATAGACAGGGAAGCCTGGTGTGCTGCAGCTCACAGGGTCTCAAAGAGTCAGACACAACTGAGTGACTGAACTGACTGACTAGGGCAATTTATCAGAACACGCTTAGAACTCCCAAGAGCACTAGTGAAGAAATCACTAGATCAGGGTGATTAGTCCTGGCCTAATCACCTCTTAGATGTCTAATCACCTTAGAGATAGAATCACCTCTTAGAACTTCCAAGAACACTAGACTAAAATCACTGGATCTTTTAGGGTCCTTTCTACTCTAACTTTTCCATATTTCATTAGTATAAAAGAGTTTATTAATTCAGTATGATACTCTGCCACCATGAATATAATAATTATAAATACTCTGCCTATATACAGAAAATTGTTTAGGTTAGGAAAAAGTGAAAAAAAGACATAAATGTGGAAACCTATTACAACTGTATTTTTGTGAAAAATTACTTTCATGTGTACAAAAATTAGAAGAGGACAAGAATAAAACGTGTATTAAAGTGATTGCATCATTAGTTCAATAAAAATCTATAATGCTGTTGTATTGATTAAAGTATAAACAGAAATGAATTATTTAAGAATATATACTAAAAAAAAAAAGAATATATACTAGGTTTATATTTTTAAAAATCCACAATTCCATACTTTTTCCACTGGAGAAGGAAACTTGGGATCAAGATACGTTAAAGGAGCTGCATCTGTCTTGAGAAAAATCAGTAGCTTATCTATTGACAGAGAGCTGTGCAGAATGCACTTAAGCATCGCAAGGAAAGTGCCAAATGTTAATAAATCTTCATAAAATATGAATATCATGTCATTTCCCTGCACAAAAGATGAATTCCCTCCATTAGCCAGAGCGACATGTCTAAACCACTTACCCGGTATTTGAAGCCCTTCACAGTCTGAATCTAGTCTATATGTCCAGCTTCATTTCTCACTGCCCCTCAACACAAATCCTATCTTCCTAGCACAGTGTCTCCTAGTCAGGGGTGAAGATGCCCCTCAGAGAACATTTGGCAGTGTGAGAATATTAGAGATACTTCTGGTTTTCACAACTAGAGGGATACTTGTAAGCATTTATGGAATAAAGACCAAGGATCCAACGAAACCTCTCACAGCACACAGGATAATTATTCATACCAAAATGGTAAAAACGTTGAGGTTGAGAAACGCTATTTCAGCAGATATACTAACTGCTCTCCAAATATCCCATGACTTCAGCTTTGTTCTAATCAGCTTCCCTTTGCAAGAAAACCTGTCTCCCTTTCTTACTCGCCAAGTAAACCCACTCTTCAAGGTTCATTAATCCCATTTCCTCTAAGAAATCTTCACTTGGTATACCAGACCAACCTGTGCCCTTCAACTTCTGAGCAATCATGACATTTCTTACTCATATTCTATTGGTGCTTCCCATTTCTAGCCATGTTCCATTCACAATCTGCACGGACATGTCTCAACATTTGCATCACATCTATTAAAGTACACAGGATAAGATACAATATAATCTTTAGCTTATGGTTTTATGAATTTTATTAACATCAAGCTAGAAATATTTTCTCTAAAAATAGCTTTAACAAGTATAATAATAAGACATAGCCTGAAAGCTGGAAAACAGATCAGAAATATGAACACTGACTATTAGGTAATGAATGGGATTTGAACATAGAATAAAAATAAGATATGCAGATGCACTCAACCTTGCTCAGTTTCAAAGAGATGCTAAGTATTATCTGCCAGTAAATTAATGCGGATGGTCATTTCTTCCAATTATCTTCTCATAAGTTGTTTTATTATTAATTTTCTATCTAATATTTATTGAGCACTTACCATGTTCCAAGCTAAAAAGACTGACATTTAGCCAGGAGGCAATGGCAGGGTATACTGATGTCCCACCAGCCAGAAAGGACACCAGCTGATTAACTACCATTGCCCAATCTCATACAGCTATTAAGGGCAAAGCTCTCCTCCTATTTTAATTCCTAAACTCCCACAGGAATGAATTTGTAGTTATATCACATTCTCTTGATCACTTAAAAATCTTAAACACGTTTTCTTTATAATATAAAGAATCTTAGGGCACCAACTAAATATGCATGTAGGCAAATTACAGATATACCTCTGTTGGTTATAGATTATAGATACACTTCTTATATGCATACAAATTATATATACACCTCTAACTGAATTGGTTACCCAATTCAGTCATGCCAGTCTGAATAAAGATGTTACATACAAAATATATTTACTTATAATAATACCAAAAGTGAAAATTCTTTGAAATAATATTAACTAGAAATATGTAAGACTGATATAAAGAAAACTATACAATTTTTACTGAGAAACAAAGAAGTAATATAAAAGGAGAGACAAACCATATGGCCAAAAATGAAAACTGGATATTGAAAAACATTCAGTTCTTGCCAAATGAATTTATAGCTTTGCCACAATTCTAACCAATAACCTAAATAGCTGCTTTATAGTGGTGGGGGGAAGCAGGACATTTTGAAACATGACAAAGTGATTCTAAATTTATTTGGATGGACAGATAAGTAAAATAAGCCCAGGAATATTTGGGAAGAGAAGAAAAGGTTCTATTTTTGTTTTATGTTTTGCAAGAGAGGAGACTTGCCCAGTTAGGCACTACGCTGTGTTATAAACACTCACTGAACACAGTCTGGTCTGACTCAGGGCACAGAGGACTGACCAAGCCAGCAGGATAAAGGCTGTTGACAAATGTTACCAACCTCAGTGGTCCCTAACTTCTGGTCAGAGTTTCTCCTGCAGGAGACCATCAGAGAAAGTAGTCAGAAATATGGGCACAGAATTAAGTAGGAAGATGTTCAGTAGATTTTAATTACTTAAAAAAATTAAAATCCTACAAATTCTAAAAATATATATCCATCTAAATTCTAAAAATATGGATAAAATAATTATAAAATGATTAAATTATAATACAGTCACAAGATGAAATAGACAATTATCAGTAATGAGATTTCTGAAGCATAATATAGGAGAATACAGAGTCTTTTAATATATATAATCTAATGTATAATATATATGTATTATATACACTGTTTAATAAAGGAGCACTGCAAATCAGAAAAGTCCAGCTAATAGTTGCATGATCACAGTTGAGGGCATAATCTACACATAAAGTAATAGGAGATATAACAGAAAAAATAAAAAGATTTGAGCAATTTTTTTAAAAGTATGTTTGATATCATAAGCCAATTAAAATACAAAGAACAAACTGGAGACAACATTGAAACAAAATGAGAGACTATATAAAAAACTTATAATAAAGAAGAAGCAAAAACAGATGGTCACATAAAAGAGATACAATGGCTAATAAATACATGAAAACTTGTCTAAGCTCACCAGTCTGATAAGAAATGCAAATTAAAACAAGGGAAATCCATTTTTGCATTAAATTAGATTACTTTTTTAAATTAAATTTTTATGAGGTGTTGAAATGGCATTTCACTAGTTTGAGTGGAAATTGGTATAAACTTTCCAGAGAACAATTTGGCATGCTAATATTTATATATATTGTTTTGGTAGTCTATCCTTAAAAATCATAATAAACCAACCTTGGAAAGATAATTACTTAGAGGCTTTCAAAATAACATTCCAGTAACTTCCTTAATAGTAAATGTTTAGAAGCAAGAACAATGTAAAATAATAGTAGAGTGATTAAATTACTATATAGCCACCAATTAAAATACAACTCAAATAATACAAATTTTAAATTATGTTTAGAGAGAGTACAGAATGGTACAGGAAAATGTTCAAGTATGTTTTAATAAGATACAAAATTTCATAAACAGCATGATTTCAATTGTCAAACAAACAAGTATATTGAAAATTATACTACATTATAATAAAGGAAAAGTCTATGGAAAAGTACTTGATTTTTTTAAAGTGATGTCTTCTGGGCAGTGAAATTAGAAGTAATTATTTTCTTTTTATTTTCCTGCATTTTCTTGAATGTCTACAATAAGCTTTGGTTGATGCTACAATCAGAAAAAAAGAAGTATATTGTGTTTGTACCTTTTAAAAATTGTTTTTGAATTTTTGGTATTTCCTTCCCATCTATTCCTACAAGCCTGAGGCACTTCTGCCTCAGGTGAGAAGTTCTCTGGAAATTTTGCACTTCTTCTCAATGTCTTCCCTGCTTTATCAAGCTGTGGGCTGAACTGTGTTCCCCACTCCCAACTCATCCTCATTCACATGTTGAAGCTTTAACCTCTAATGTAAAAGTGAAAGTGTTAGTTGCTCTGTCATGTCCAACTCTTTGTGACCCCATGGACTGTAGCCTGTCAGGCTCCTCTGTCCATGGGATTTTCCAGGCAAGAATACTGGAGTGGGTGCCATTCCCTTCTCCAGCGTATCTTCCTGACCCAGGGATTGAACCCGGGTCTCCTGCATTGCAGGCAGATCCTAAGGCAATGCTAGGCATTGCTATCTTGAGAGGAGACCTTTGGGAGGTAATTAGGGTTAGATGAAGTCATGAGGGTAGAGTCCTCCTCATGGCAATAGTGTCCTTATAAAAGGCAAAAGCATGACAGGACACAGCAAGAAGATAGAAGTCTACAAGCCAGAAAGAGAGCTCTCTCCAGAAACCATGCTGGCACCCTGATCTCCTTCCAGCCACCAGAAGCAGGAGAAAATACACATCTACTGTTGAAGCCACCCAGTTCTATGGCAGTTTGTTATGGTAGCCTCAGGTTAATACACACTCTTAACCCAACCAGAAACAGAGCAAGCTTAGATTTCCTCAGCGAGGAAAAGGGTGATTCCTCCTGCCTGTAACACTGTCTCCAACCTGCATGTTAAACAACCTCCAACCCTTCAGCTGGGGCTTCCCTGATGGCTCAGAGTATAAAGCGTCTGCCTGCAATACAGGAGGCCCGGGTTCGATCCCTGGGTTGGGAAGATCCCCTGGAGAAGGAAATGGCAACCCACTCCAGTATTCTTGCCTGGAGAATCCCAGGGATGGAGGAGCCTGGTTGGCTACAGTCCACAGGGTCACAAAGAGTTGGACACGACTGAGCGACTTCACTTTCACTTTCACTTTCAACTCTTTAGTTGGATACTTTCTCCTTGAGCTGCTCAGCTCAATATCCTTTTCTTTCTTTTCTCTCTAGACCTCTCCTTGACCCTCCAATTCTCAGATTCCCTAGTCAAGGCCACTAAACGCAGCTCATTACTATCAGTGGTCCACCGTCCCCACTTCTTCATATAGGGAGAAGAAGCTCTAATGGACAATTTGAGTTTCAGGAAGATTAGAGCAGTCTAAGTGCTTTACTCCACGTGGGTCTCTCCTGGCCTCTCCTCAAAGGACAGTAACCTCTGAAATCTCACCCGTTGTGAGAACAATCACATTTCATACCCTCTGAAATTTTATCAGTGAGATTCCCCTTTCTCTGAGCTGAAGAACTATTTCTCGTGTTTTCCACATAGTCATGGGGTGGAAGAAGCATTTGGAAGCCATGTGTCTCTAATTCCAGAGAAACCATCCAAGAAGCTGGGAAAAGAAGAAATTATGTTTCCCATTTGTATCTTGGAATTTTTCATAGACTGGGTTAGGTAAGTGGATACATTACCTAATTCAGTGTTTGACTTCTCTGCTTGACACACAAATCTTTTCAGAGTTCCCAAGGCAGGGTCAAATATGACACCTTCTCTTCACAGTAAAGAGTTCATCAAGTCTAGAACTACCTACATCTCCTTGTTTACCCTCCTTCAAAGAACCCATCTGTGCTTAGGATAATTATGAATGAGTCCAACAGGTCTTGATTGAGCTTTCTGTTTTCCTCAGTGCACTGGCTGAGAACGATGAATAGCTTTCAAGTGCTGCATTTGCTCTCAGCACTAAGATAGCTCTTCCAAGGCCAAGATGCAACCAGACATATAGCATACGGGTGGCCCCATCAGCAAAGTAGAAACTGATTTCTCCTTGCGAGCTGAGCTTTCACATCTCCCCTTCTGACCTTGCGTGTATTATTCCGAATGTAATGCATTTTTAAATTGCTGCACCATTTAAAAAATGTAAAGGAAAGTTGAATTAAATATTATTTGTGGCATACCCTGGTTTGCAAAGGGCCTCTAAATCTGATTCTATCAGGTCGATGCCTAAATCCCATTATTCGAGATTGCAAATGACTGTGTTTGCAAAATTGTAGAGGCTGCTTCAAAAATTCCGCCCATAATGGTAACTTTGTTTGAAAAGACCTTGATTTTCCAGGAAGCAATCTCAGGCCATTCTGCCTATCCCTTAACTCTCCTTCTGTCATGGGTAATGTATTAACAGACAAAGGATGACTCGCCGTGCAGTTCCTCAGGAACCATAGTTTAGGAGCTTATCCTTGAAGCAAAACACAGAACACATTCCAGAACAGGTGAGATCTCAGAGTTTAAATTGAAGTAATGATGTAAGAGGGTTCACTAGCCACGTTATCTCAAGGTAATCATGTCCCATTTTCACCTCCTGCTTCTCTGCTCTGTCTTCCACTCTCACAGCCACTACTAGGCTGAGCTAGGTAAGTCCAGGACTGAGATAAATGGGATTTTTATAAGTAAGATTAGCGCTTCACTGAATGGGAATCTGCACACTGGGCTCACCCTCACACAAACACACACAGGCATCAAAGAGTATACTCAGAGAGCAAAATCATGCCATCAGAATGCAAAACAGAGTAAAACAGAATATAATGAAACAAGCTCAGACAATCTCACTAGAAAACCTAGCAGCTAAAAATAACAAATGTGTATTGTCTCACAGTCCTGTGTGTCAGGAATCTGGGCATGACTCCTCTGGGTGCCTCTGTCTCTAGGTCTCTCACAGGCTTGATGTGCTGGCCAGAGCTGCAGTCTCCCCTGAAGGCCTGACTGGAGAAGGACCCACCTCCCAGCTCACTCACAAGATTGTTGGCAGGATTCAGCCATTTCTCACTAGAACTGAGCTGTTGGACTGAGGCCCTCACTTCCTCACTGACTACTGACTGCAACCTCCCTCAGTTCCTTATCATATGGGCCTCTCTGCAGGGCAGCTCACAAAGCAATCACAAGGTCCCTAAGACAAAAACTTTTGAAGATGAATCTCTGAAGTGTCATCTTTCCATTGGTGCCACGCTCTAGTCACCAGAAGCAAGTCACTAAAAGGAGTTCAAACTCAGTGAGAAGGTGCCCAGAAGACAGAGGGCACTGGGGACCATCCGGAAGCTGCCTGCCCCAAGAATGAAGTCAATGTTAATTACAAGGAGACTCATACTTGCATATGTTTTAGGTGAGAACATACAACAGCACACAACAGACATCTTTAAAGAAAGGTATTAAAGATACTCAAAATGTATATATTTTGATGTAATTATTCTCCTTTTAGTAGTGATTAAACCAAAGTTATTGGACTCTAACAATCACCTGCTCCCCCTCCTATGTTTTCTAAGGGCTGTGCAGCAAAGATTGATTTCCTGGAGGGAAGGGTAAGAGTGACAGATGGTGAGATGAGCTTTTTCTATATAAGAAAAGCTGATGATACCTGGGGAGGAAGGTGTGTGGGGTACAAGGTATTCTCTGGAAGGGGCCATGCTGTGGACAATGAACTTCTGTGACTGAGAATAGTTTTAGAGCCCATGGAAAGAGAAGGAAAAGATGAGACAGTAACTACCATGATGATCAGGATCTTGGACTGTTAGATATGGACAAAGGAAGTTTTATAAAAGCTTGCTGTGTGCTGTGAGATGTGATGCTGCTTTGCAACTCTTTTAAGAAAACGTTCAATAAAAAACATTATTTCCCTAAAATGCTTCAGTGTTGAATTTTGGTCATTCCATTTGAATGTGACAGTCTGTTGAGACTGAGAAAAAACACACGTTTTTATTTGGGCTACCAAGGACACTTGTCCAAGGAAAAAATCCTAGATATTAAGGAAATATGCATAAAATATTAAACTATTATTTATGACAATGAAAAATATGAAAATTTCCAATGGTCAATAAAAACAGAGTTATAAAGTATGTCTCTTTACATAATGAAGTGTTGCATAGACAATTAAAATGATTATAAAGATTTTATAATATCATAAAATTGTTATAATAGAACATTAAAAGGGGAGAAGGCAGATTATAAAAATTCATGTGCAAAATATTTAAGCTATGTATAAAAGAGCATATGCATACAAAGAGACTGGAAAAAACAAGAACAATGGAAGATTGGAAAGGAAATATTGTGATGAAAGGAGTTTTTAGTCCATACCCTTCCTTTCTTCTTTAAAAGATATATTCCTAGGACATTCTAGCTCTACACACCAGACGAGACATGTTTTGCTTTTACATTTTTCCTACCCTCCCTAATGACCTTTCTGAAAGAAGAAAATAGAAGCTGCTGGCACAACCATCATTAGAAATCTACAAAGAGTAAGCCAAATTAAATCAAAGGACAGAGGAGATGTGAAGCCCATACTGACTGTCCCTGCATGCCATCCACTCCAGCCTGCAGCCAGGCACTGTTACAGCTTCAAAGAGCCATCCATCAGGAACCCTCCTCTCCTTGAGCGCCCTGAAGTGGGCTGATCTAGAGCTTGTTCCACACCTGTTGACTTCTTATAGGGCTTTCTTTTTTCTTCTACTCTAAAGACCAGTCCATTTTTACAGCCCAAAGACCCCAAAAAAGGGGTAAGAATTTAAGTTCCTGGCAGCTTTGGGTGTATTACTTTATCAGACATTCTCCTGCAGTGACATCAAGGAAAAACAAAGGGACCCTGGTCTTTCAGGAGAGAGAACAATTAAGGGGAAGTCAGTAAGAAAGAGACATAGGAGACATTCTTTCTCTTGTTCATGATACTACACAAACAAATGCTATCAGGGATCAGAGGCACTTAGAGGCCAGCCCAGTTACACAGAGAACTCAGCAAGGCCTAGGATGCCTGTCCCCTCATCAGAAAAGAAGCCAGAGGAGGGTGAACACCTAGGGAGACTGAGGGGCCACCGAGGTAAAGCTGTGAACCATAACAAGTATTCAAATTGGATGTGCAATGAAAACAATCTTCCCACTGCAGAATGTGCCTGCCTGTTAAATATCTCCCAGCGGAAGAGTGGAGGTACTATTCATTTGCAGCTCAGTAGGCTATTAAACAAAAAAAAACACTTTTCCCTCTGATACCCCTGCCCAAGAAGAGACTAGAGAAAGATTACAGTAGGATACTTAGCTCCTCCTGTGTTCTCCCTGCAAACTAAACTTGCTAAAGCAACTGGGGTGATGAAGAGGAGCATGACAGGGCTAGTAATCTGCCTGTTAACCACATATCAAATGAGTGAAAGGGTCACACATAAAAGAGTCTACATGTCAGTCTGATGCTCAGGGCATGATGGTGGAGTCACTCCATAGTGCAAGATTCCTAGGTGACCTCTCTTGATGGCATTAGAACATCTGGAATTCATAAAGAAAATTTTACCTCTAATGAATCTTTTATTATTAATGCTAATATTATGGCCCATGGGAAAATTATGGCCCATGCCCTGTCTAACTCATAGGCACTGTAGGCCACAAAGGAGGAAATGAATAATCATGATACCCCTTAGAGTTCTTGATGCATTTTCACAGCCATTACACTGATCGTCATCGTAGATGGTTGATTCTTCTGCACCCTTGGCAGAAATCATTTCTATATCACGGTGTTCTTCCCCACAGGTCCCCTCTAGGTTGCTACTTTCCACCAACTGAGGCAGTATAGGAGAAGAAACCTAGCATTCATGAAGGATCTATCCCTAGAAATTTGAAAATCTCCAAATTATAGACAACAGTATTTGGGCAATATTCCGTCTGGGTTGCATGTTTACTCTATTTGTCTACTTACTGCAAGATAAGTCTTTTACTTCAATTTCTTGTTTTGGGCATGACTGCCCTTCCCTCCATGTATCTCTGTCAGCCCCAATACCACTTCACTCTGCATCATCCCTCAAAAAGAAGCAGTTTTAAGGC
Source organism: Bos taurus (assembly GCF_002263795.3). NCBI lineage: Eukaryota > Metazoa > Chordata > Mammalia > Artiodactyla > Bovidae > Bos > Bos taurus. The sequence goes on along the minus strand of NC_037353.1, from coordinate 25,954,725 downwards.
TTTTGGCTGTTGATTTGTCTTGTTTTTATGACATTCAGAAAAATCAAGACTCAAGAAAGAGTGAGGACAATAAAGTTAGGTTGAGATGTGGCTTCTTGGACCCATTCAATTGTTACTAGATGTACACAGGAAAAGTCTCACCGGGCATAGGATTTTCTGGATCCCAGAAAAAATGACCAATCAATTACATGTTATGGTCTTCAGAACCTGATGCTAGGAAAGATAGAAGGCAGGAGGAGAAGGGGACGACAGAGGACAAGATGGTTGGATGGCATCACTGACTCAGTGGACATGAGTTTGAACAAGCTCTGGGAAATGGTGAAGGACAGGAGGGAAGCCTAGCAGGCTTCAGTCCATGGGGTTGCAAAGGGTTAGACAAGACTGAGCAACTGAATAAATTCAGAACTACTAATAAATATAGTACTTAAAGACATAACTTACAAATTATAAATCTGAAACAGAGAAATAAAATTGCCAAGAGTCCAATTCTGAAAGGATGGTATCTTGTCCTTTCAATAACTATATGAAGTTAACAGGAAGAATACCGTTTCCATTTATATGGATTCAGAGACCAGACCCCCGAGAGGCTCTGTCTTAACCAAAGCTGTGTTCTATACCCTGACAAATGCACACTTTGTCTTTCCTCAAGGAGGTATCGAGTCAATATTTCCATGCCTAACCCATACAAGCCAAGTCTTTTCAGCATAAGAGCTTTCCACAATCATGATTCTATCAATGGGGGCGGGGGCGGGGGGGAGGTCTATGTGTCTTTCTCTACAACTCCAGTGACACCTAAAAGAATAATCGTGGCAATTATATATCAGAAACAGAGAAGTGATAATTACAAAAATGGAATTTTCAGCTACTACTTGGCTAGCCAGCACAGGCACTAACTTTTATATTTCCCCATGGGGGCATATATGAAAGAAGCACAGGGTGGAAAAGAAATGAAACATAATTACAGGACCTGGGGATTTACTCTTTTTGCTCTATAAAAGAAGGGGGAAGGCAGACAGAATCTGGAACATTCCCTTCTTGCCCTCTGCAAATAGGAAAATGCTACCCTTCATCCACTTAATTTAATTTCCTTCAGGAATGATGACAAGGCTTATCCAGTCTACTGTACTTCCGTTCTTCATCAACTTGACTTCCTAGTCAGCTAACTGCCTTACCATCTCAAGAATTTGTTTCAGAAACAGCAGAGGGTTTTGTTTATTTATTTATTTATTTATTTTTTTTTGAGGGACTTTTGAGTGATGGTTGGGCTTCCCTGGTGGCTCAACTTGTAAAGAATCCGCCTGCAATGTGGGAGACCTAGGTTTGATCCCCAGGTTGGGAAGATCCCGGGAAGAAGGAAACAGCTGCCCACTACAGTATTCTGGACTGGAGAATTCCATGCACTATTCTACAGGGTTGCAAAGAGTCGGGCATGACTGAGCAACTTTCACTTTCCACTTTCTTTTTGAGTGATGGTATGCCGAAGAATTGATGCTTTTGAACTGTGGTGTTGGAGAAGACTCATGAGAGTCCCTTGGACTGCAAGGAGATCCAACCAGTCCATTCTGAAGGAGATGAGCCTTGGGATTTCTTTGGAAGGAATGATGCTAAAGCAGAAACTCCAGTACTTTGGCCACCTCACGCGAAGAGTTGACTCATTAGGAAAGACTCTGATGCTGGGGTGGATTGGGGGCAGGAGGAGAAGGGGACGACAGAGGATGAGAAGACTGGATGGCATCACTGACTGGATGGACGTGAGTTTGAGTGAACTCCTGGAGTTGGTGATGGACAGGGAGGCCTGGCGTGCCTCGGTTCATGGGGTCGCAGAGTCGGACACGACTGAGCGACTGAACTGAACTGAACTGAATTGACACTGAGAAACTGGTCCATCTTAGCTGAGCAAAAGGCAGTAATTATATAACTAGCACATCAGAAAAACAAATATTTCCTTTTTCTGTCTCAGTCTATTGAAAAAATCTTAATATAATTCTAAATACAGACCAAATAATAATTGAAATAGTAGTTATAGAACAAATAATAATTGGTCTGCAAAGGGAAAAATGACTGGGAATAGTCCAGGCATTGAGGTAAAGCAGTACTACCAGTTCCCTTTTTTCTCCAAGTACTTTGTATATAATAAGACATAGTTGATTTTCACAGTGTGCTTCAGCAATCATCATTTTAACTCTGAACATAGTTCTGTAGGTGCAGAGGGGATAGGGTGAAATGTTGCTTCCAAAGATGCTGGTTGTATATATATATATATGTTCAAAGAAGCATATATGTACATCCCCCCACTGCTCCCCCACACCACCCCTAACTTGTGGAAGGCATGAAGGGTCATCTCGTGACTCTTTAAGGGAGCTGAACTAAGGTATTAATATGAGACATGGAATATGTACTACTTTTAAGTACTGTTCATTTTGTTTCTGTTTCTAATTAAGCACATAATTAAGCATATTATACACTTTGGTATATGCTTCCTACATACCTTCCTAGATATATTTGGCCATCGCTTCTGCAGAAATGAAAGCATGATACATGTTAGAAGCATTTCATATAGCTAGGAAGAGTAAAAAGTAAACCTTATACCAAACCAAGTTTACTCTGCTACAATCAAATTAACAATAGAATTCGTGTATAAAAAATACCAGTTAATAACACTTTCTGAATAGGGGAAAGGGCTAATTTTCCAGCTGAAACGTATTCACTCCTTGAAAAACTTGTCAAAATGTGCTCCACAGAAGTTGTTCTAAAGGATGATCAGGTATGACATGAGAAAGGGATTCTGGAGTAAAGTGAGTTTGGGAATCCGTGACTTCATGTCTGGCAGCTTCCTTTACTCTGCATTTCTCCAGAGGCTCTAATATCCTAATGTGAATCCTGAGTCTCCACGAGGCCAGAGTTGGATAACTGTTACCTAAAATTATGTGACCGTAGAAATGCTTTTGGAAGGAGAAGCACTGCTAGTGTTCTTCATAGTACGTTTTAGGAAATGCTTGCTTTTTAGAATAGGTTCATAAAATATCTACTTTTTACTAAAAGAGGGGAGATTAATACATAGCTAAGAGCACCCAGTCATGACCTTCTCAAGAAGCTCTCTGGTCCAAGGCTTCTCACTTCAATGTGCATATAAAATCACCAGGGATTATGCTATATGCAGAGTTCTGCTTAATAAGTTTCAATGTGCCCTGAGATTCTGTATTTCTAAAACTTCCCAAGTGATGCTAATGCTACCAGTCCATGAACCAAAATGAGTAGCAAAGGGCTAGGACACACAATGACCTCAAGTGCTGAAAGTGTCCAGAAATTGCCAGAGAGCCAAGTTGCCTGATTCCTATCCAAGAGAGTGGTGAGACTGTGGATGGGGCTTACCAGTAAAACCTGTTGGGTGTGATGCGTTCATGCATGAGTTGCCACCGTCTTCCAAAGTCCATGGAGCTGTAGAGCTGCAAAACAAGGAAGTGAGCAGAGCATAAGCGTCAAGTGACACTGTTTAACAGAAAGATATGTGCCATCCTTCTGGAGATGAACAATCCAACCCACCAGAGTGCCTAACACACTCAAGTAGACATGCATCCTATCCAGATAAAAATATTATGAACATGACTGTGCTATGCTTATCATGGGGTCTTCTAGCTCAATATATACCCAATCAGCTGAGGCTTTTGAGTTGAGTGTAAACTATTTCTGATGCTATCCATGTCCCACTTTTAGAGGTAAAACCTTTAGTAAAATTATATCTTCCTATTTTCTTCAAATTCCATGAAGTCTTTAGCTATATCTAAAATAACTCAGCAACACTAATTTTTAAAATATTTACTGAACAACTCTTACATGAAAGGCACTCTGATAGATAAGAAGATAAGAAAGAGGTAGATTCTGTGCTCATAGGAAAAATAAGACACATGGGTAAAAATGCTCATCAGCTGATACCTGAGCCAATATTACATGCAAAATATTGTACTCTCAGCTTTATCTCTTACTTTATGAATCTTTCCTAAATGAAATGGACCTTTCAATGCCACTCAAGATATCAGGCTCATTCACACTCTCATCTCTGTGTAAGATGGCAAGGATAAGACCACTCTTGTGCCTCAGAGTGCATGCAGGGCCAGTGCAAGTGTGGCTTCTTCCCCAAAGCTTTTTCTGATCTACTGATCTGATCTTCTGATCTGAGCCCACTCACTATTCTTCCCTTTCAATTCACTGCACTCATCATTTATTTCCACTGAGCACTTATCATGGGTAAAATATAGCATGTCTTTCAGATTTGATTGCATTATTTAATTGTATTTATACTCCTTGAATACATACAAAGTGTTCACTAAGTATGTATCGTCTAAATCAGTAATTAAAACAGGTAGGTGAAGACAGGTATCAACTCATGGAATGAGAAAAAACAACAGCAACGACAGAAGAGCCCCACGACTTTGGAATTTAAAAAAAACAAACAACAAAAACCCTCTGCAAGGCCAAATGACTCAGATCGCACATTCTCTTATTTATGAATGCAGAGTCTGACCCTTTATAACACAAAAGGGAAAACTCAACATCCCTGTAAGAGACTCACCAGGAGTGTGGAGTTTATTTTTCATTGAATACCTAAAAGTATAATATCTGAATGTGACTGATAATGGAATAATAATGATGTTTATTATTATTTATGTATTATTATTATTAATGTCTGACAGTGTTGCTCTTTCACATACCTTTTAGCCTTACAAGGACATGGAAGGGAAGGCAAGACAATTATTACTGATGGAAAACCCTGCTCTCAAACATCCTCTGATCCACTCAGGCACAGTTAACCACTTCCTCAGAGTGTCATCACTGTACATACTACCTGCCTCCAAGAAGCTGCTCACACTTAGTCATTACTGGTTAGCTCTCCCCTCCCTAGACGGAGAGTCAATAGAGGGGCAGTGATCATGCCTTATTCACCTCTGTGGTCACACAATGCCTGGTATATAACCAAAGAACACACAAAGCTGTTTTAATGAGACAGTCCTAGAGAAATGACATTTTGGTCAAATGAACTATCAATAGGATTTAGGTTTTTGGAGGCCCTAGCTCACATCTCCTTCCATGGAATCACAATGCCTAATTTATACGGAGAATTCCATCATGTTTACACTTTTCCACAAACATCTACAAATGGGGAAACTGAGTAAGGCAGAGGTAGGTGGCCTTCAAGTTCACGGGAATGGGGTCAGGAGAAGGCCACACATGTAATCCCAGTAGCTGCTGACCCACAGTGCTCTCCAGTGTACCACACCCAGCAACGTTTCCACCTGTAAACTGTGAGCCCATAATCTCACAGTGCATACAGAATTAACTTTTGTAGGAACTTCTGGTAATCTCAAAAAAGTTGTGAGGGGCCTGGAGAAGCCTGGTCCCATTTCAGTTTCATTCAGCAAATATTCATTGAACATTGTCACCATGTTTCATTCAGCAAATATTCATTGAACATTGTCACCATGAACTACATTTTGGAAGTCTTCTTTTGGTCTGGTAATTAACAGATATGTTTGTGTGATGTTTTATATATATAGAAAACCTGAAGACACTGAAAGATACTGAAGACGCTGAAACTCAGTTCTACAAAGGGACTGTGGCAACAATACGGAAAGCCAGGATATCCAAGCTGATTGAGCTGATTCCAGGTTTAATACTATACCACAGCAACTCCACCAGCTCTCATGGTTTTTATTCAAACTGGGCTTTCACTCTGTGAAAGTGAAAGTTGCTCAGTCATGTCCAACTCTTTGTGACTCCATGGACTATAGAGTTCTCCAGGCCAGAATACTGGACTGGGTAGCCACTCCCTTCTCCAGGGGATCTTCCCAACCCAAGAAGTGCCAAATACTATATGTGTCCAACTGTGCACATGGAAAAATGGGCAAAACTATTGTCCCATTGCTCCGAGTCTCTTTCTTCATTCACCAATGTGGTGAATAAAATGATTCAATGGACATGAGCTTGGGAAAACTTCAGAAGATGGTGAGGTACACAGAGGCCTGGCATACTGTAGTCCATGGGGTAACAAAGAGTCAGACACAGAGTCACAAAGAGTTCAGCCACAAAGAGTGGCTGAACAACAACAGCAGCTCTACACCATAAGAGCACTCAACCACATTTAATTATTCAGGAAGCTAAAAGGGTAACCACATCTGGCCCTCAAATATACACAGTTCCACCATGTCAAAGAAGAAGTTGAAGCTGAATGGTTCTATGAAGACCTACAAGACCTTTTAGGGGACTAGAATGCAAAAGTAGGAAGTCAAGAGATACCTGAAATAACAGGCAAATTTGGCCTTGGAGTACAAAATGAAGCAGGGCAAAGGCTACAGAGTTTTGCCAAGAGAAGGCACTGGTCATAGCAAACACCCTCTTCCGGCAACAAAAGAGATGACTCTACACATGGACATCACCAGATGGTCAACACCGAAATCAGATTGATTATATTCTTTGCAGCCAAAGATGCAGAATCTCTATACAGTCAGTAAAAACAAGATGAGGAGCTGATTGTGCCTCAGATCATGAACTCGTTATAGCCAAATTCAGACTTAAATTGAAGAAAGTAAGGAAAACCATTAGACCATTCAGGTATGACCTAAATCAAATCCCTTATGATTATACAGTGGAAGTGACAAATAGATTCAAGAGATTAGATCTGATAGACATATTGCCTGAAGAACTATGGATGGAGGTTCATGACATTATACAGAAGGCATTGAATAAGACCATCCCCAAGAAAAAGAAATACAAAAAAGGAAAATGGTTGTCTGAGGAGGTCTTATAAATACCTGAGAAAAGTGACAAATGAAAGGCAAAGGAGAAAAAGAAAGATATACCCACTTGAATGAAGAGTTCCAAAGACTAGCATGGAATGATAAGAAAGACTTCCTCAGTGATCAATGCAAAGAAATAGAGGAAAACAATAGAATGGGAAAGACTATAGATCTCCTCAAGAAAATTAAAGATACCAATGAAATATTTCATGCAAAGATGGGCACAATAAAGGACAGAAATGGTATGGACCTAACGGAAGCAAAAGATATTAAGGGTGGCAAGAATACACAGAAGAACTATACAAAAAAGATCTTCATGACCCAGATAACCATGATGGTGTGATCACTCAACTAGAGCCAGACATCTTGAAATGTGAAGTCAAGTGGGTCTTAGGAAGCATCACTAGGAACAGAGCTACTGGAGGTGATAAAATTCCAATTGAGCTATTTCAAATCCTAAAAGATGATGCTGTGAAAGTGATGCACTCAATATGCCAGCAAATTAAGAAAACTCAGCAGTGGCCACAGGACTAGAAAAGGTCAATTTTCATTCCAATCCCTAATAAAAACAATGCCAAAAAATGTTCAAATTACCACACAATTGCACTCATTCACACACTAGCAAAATAATGCTCAAAATTCTCTAAGCCAGGCTTCAGTACTATGTGAACTAAGATGTTAAAGCTGGATTTAGAAAAGGCAGAGGAACAAGAGATCAAATTGCCAACATCCACTGGATCATCAGAAAAGCAAGAGAGTTCGAGAAAATCATCTACTTCTGCTTTATTGACTAAGCCAAAGTGTACTGACTTTGGATCATAACAAACTGTGGAAAATTCTTCAAGGGATGGGAATACTAGACCACTTTACCAGCCTCCCGAGAAATCTGTGTGCAGGTCAAGAAGCAACAGTTAGAACTGGACATGGAACAACAGACTGGTTCCAAATCAGGAAAGGAGCACATCAAGGCTGTATATTGTCACCCTGCTTATTTAACTTATATGCAGACTTATATCATGTGAAATGCTGGGCTGGATGAAGCACAAGCTGGAATCAAGATTGCTGGGAGAAATATCAGTGACCTCAGATACACAGATGGCACCACCTTTATGGCAGAAAATGTAGAACTAAAGAGCCTCTTGATGAAAGTGAAAGAGGAGAGTGGAAAAGTTGGCTCAAAACTCAACATTCAGAAAATTAAGATTATGGCATCTGATTTCATCACTTCATGGCAAAGATGGGGAAACAATGGAAATGGTGACACTTTTTTTTTTTTTTTTTTTGATCTCCAAAATCACTGCAGATAGTGTCTGTAGCCATGAAATTAAAAAATGCTTGCTCCTTGGAAGCAAAGCTATGACCAACCTAGACAGCATATTAAGAGGCAGAGACATTACTTTGCCAACAATGGTCCTTCTAGTCAAAACCATAGTTTTTCCAGTAGTCACGCATGGATGTGAGAGATGGACCATAAAGAAAGCTGAGTGCCAAAGAACTGATGATTTTGAACTGTGGTGCTGGAGAAGACTCTTGAGAGTTCCTTGGACTGCAAGGTGACCAAGCCAGTCCATCCTAAAGGAAATCAGTATTGAATAGTCTTGGAAGGACTGATGCTGAAGCTGAAACTCCAATACTCTGGCCACATGATGTGAAGAACTGACTCATTTGAAAAGACCTTGATACTCAGAGAGACTGAAGGCAGGAGAAGGGGACTACAGAGGATGAGATGGTTGGATGGAATCACTGACTTGAAGGACATGAGTTTGAGTAGGCTCCGGGAGTTGGTAATGGACAGGGAAGCCCAGGTGCTGCAGTCCATGGGGTTGCAAAGAGTTGGACACAATTGAGTGACTGAACTGAGCTGAACCATGTCAAAGAGGAAAATGGGGCAAAGGCTAACACACTAGTAAATGAGAGATAGGAAAGATAAATTGGAGTAGAAATGGAACAGAGAGGCTTCTTGGAGAAATGCACTTTGAGCTAGGCCTTTGGCAATAGGCGATATGGAAAAGAGTAAGTTAGATCAAGATTTTCCCAGGTGAGACACTAAGAACAAAGGTGTGAACATGGCGAAGGTCTCGGGCTGAGTTCTGGGGAGCTTTTAAGAGAAGTAAGGGACATGATGACAGTTGCTAGCAAAAAGCAGATGGAAACTGTCTATTTGTCTGCCTCCCTATTCATCCATTCACCTATTTCTGTCTTTACCTTTGTGGTGGTTGTTCATTTGCTCAGTTGTATCCGATTCTTTGCTCGCCCATGGACTGCAGCACACCAGGCTTCCCTGTCCTTCACCACCTCCCAGAGCTTCCTCAAACTTGTGTCCATAGAGTCAGTGATGCCATCCAACCATCTCATCCTTGTCCCCTTCTCCTCCTGCCTTCAATCTTTCCCAGCATCAAGGTCTTTTTCAATGAATCAGTTCTTCATGTCATGTGGCCAAAGTACTGGAGTTTCAGCTTCAGCATCAGTCTTTCCAATAACTATTCAGGACTGATTTCCTTTAGGATTGACTGGTTTGATCTCTTTGCCACCCAAGGGACTCTAAAGAGTCTTCTCCGACACCACAGTTCAAAAGCATCAATTCTTTGGAATTTCGCTTTTTTATTGTCCAGCTCTCTCATCCGTACGTGATTACTGGGAAAACCACAGCTTTAACTATAGTCAAAGCCCCTTTGTTGGCAAAGTAATGTCTCTGCTTTTTAATATGCTGTCTAAGTTAGTTATGGAGAAGGCAATGACACCCGACTCCAGTACTCTTGCCTGGAAAATCCCATGGACGAAGGAGCCTGCTGGGCTGCAGTCCATGGGGTCACCAAGAGTCAGACACGACTGAGTGACTTCACTTTCATTTTCACTTTCATGCATTGGAGAAGGAAATGGCAACCCACTCCAGTGTTCTTGCCTGAAGAATCCCAGGGATGGGGGAGCCTGGTGGGCTGCCATCTATGGCGTTGCATAGCATTGGACACGACTGAAGCAACTTAGCAGCAGCAGCTAGGTTTGTTATAGCTTTTCTTCCAAGAAGCAAGTGTCTTTTAATTTCATGGCTGCAGTCACCATCTGCAGTGATTTTGGAGCCCCCAAATATAAAGTCTCTCACTATTTCCATTGTTTCCCCATCTATTTGCCATGAAGTGATGGGACTGGATGTCATGACCTTAGTTTTTTTTTTTCTAATTTTATTTTATTTTTAAACTTTACATAATTGTATTAGTTTTGCCAAATATCAAAATGTTGAGCTTTAAGCCAACTTTTCACTTTCCTCTCTCACCTTCATGAAGAGACTCTTTAGTTCCTCTTTGCTTTCTGCCATAAAGGTGGTATCATTTGCCTATCTGAGGTTATTGATATTTCTCCCAGCAATCTTGATTCCAGCTTGTGATTCAATCCAATCTTGCATTTCACATGATGCACTTTGTATATAAGTTAAATAAGCAGGGTGACAACATACAGCCTTCACATACTCTTTTCCCAATTTGGAACCAGTCCATTGTTCCATGTCTGGTTCTAACTACTGCTTCTTGACCTGCATACAGGTTTCTCAGGAGGTATGTAAGGTAGTCTGGTATTCCCGTCTCTTTAAGAATTTTCGTTTGTTGTGATTCACACAGTCAAAGGCTTTATTTTAGTCAATGAAGAAGTAGATGTTTTTCTGGAATTCTCTTGCTTTTTCTATGATCCAACGGATATTGGCCATTTGATCTCTTATTCTTCTGCCTTTTCTAAATCCAGCTTGAACATCTGGAAGTTCTTGGTTGATGCACTGTTGAAGCCTAGCTTGGAGAATTTTGAGCATTATTTTGCTAGCGTGTGAAATGAGTGCAATTGTGTGGTAGTTTGAACATTCTTTGGCATTGCCTTTCTTTGGGAATGAAAACTGACTTTTTCTAGTCTTGTGACCACTGCTAAATGTTCCTAATTTGCTAGCATACTGGGTGTAGCACTTGCACAGCATCATCTTTTAGGATTTGAAATAGCTCAATTGGAATTCCATCACCTCCACTAGCTTTGTTCATAGTCATGTTTCCTAAGGCCCACTTGACTTCACATTCTAAGATGTCTGGCTCTAGGTGAGTAATCACACCATCATGGTTATCTGGGTCATGAAGATCTTTTTTCTATAGTTCTTCTGTGTATTCTTGCCACCTCTTCTTAATATCTTCTGCTTCTATTGGGTCCATACTTTCCTATCTTTTATTGTGCTCATCTTTGCATGAAATGTTCCTGTGGTATCTCTAATTTTCTTGAAGAGATCTCTAGTCTTTCCCATTCTATTGTTTTCCTCCTTTTCTTTGCATTGTTCACTTAGGAAGGCTTTCCTTTTTATTCTTCAGAACTCTGCATTCAAATGGGTATATTTTTCCTTTTCTCCTTTGCCTTTTGCCTTTCTTCTTTTCTCAGCTATTTGTAAGGCCTCCTCAGACAACCATTTTGCCTTTTTGTGTCTCTTTTTCTTGGGGACTGTTTTGATCACAGCCTATTGTACAATGTTACAAACCTCTGTCCATAATTCTTCAGCCACTCATGTATCATATCTAATCAGATCTAATCCGTATATTGGAGAGGTGTTTGGATGGAAGGAGAGGGTTTGTGAGGACCCAACCATCCCATTGGGAAGAATGCACCTACATAATTTATTGCAAGGACCAAGTATCCCATGCAGGGTTTTAAGAAATGTGATCACCCTCTTTCTCATGGCATTGCTCAAACTTAAGACAGGTGTTTCTCAATTAAAAATAGAAGAGACTTCAGTTGGTGCCTTCTATCCAAAGATATCAATCAGACTCTCTGTCAAAACAGATTCCAGACAGAGAAAATAGAACCCCAAATTCCTTCAAATAAAACCCAGCATTATTATGTCTCCCTTTGCTGCAAAATCTAGTGACAGGTCAGGGAAAAACCTTGAAGGTCACACTGATGCCACTGGAGTCTTAATCCCCCAGGAAATCATCAGCCCCTCCATCACAGGGGACCCTGCACATGGCAGAATGCAACCCCCCAACAGCTCCTGCTTGGGTATACTCTTGGGAGAAGCATGACTCCTCTCATCCCATGCTCTTCCCAACAGAAAGAGCAAGAGCTCAGCTGCCGATCTCCTCATCTAAGCCTGTTCCACTTCCTGCCTCCCATCTCTGGTTTTGCTTTTTCAGCTCTTCATTTTGATTGATGGGAGAAAAATTAAATTGAATTCTCTGTCTCAAGGCTGATTTGAATGAACAGAAACAGTAGGCTCCTATTCATTAAGGGCCTTGGGTTATCTACCTTGTCTCGCAATCTACAGTAAGTTGCTGAGTCTGAAACGAATTTTATTCTCCCACACGCTGGATCTTTGCAGCCTCTCCAATTCATTCATTCACTCATTCATTCATTCATTCACTAAAAGTGTTTCAAACAATTACTATGCTTTAAGCACTGAACTAAATTCTGGGATTGCAAAGATTAAAAATATCATGGACAGTGGAAGACAGAAATTCAGACAATTACACTGCTATGAATTATATGTCATAATATTAATACTAATTATCTCTGCAATGGTAAGATTGTGAGCAATTGATATTGTCTTCTTTTGGTTACCGGGATTTTTCAAAATTATTTCAAACATCTATTACTTTAGTAATTTAAAGAATAAAAGCTCTAACACTGAGAGACAAAGTACATAGGCAATCATTCAATAGATGGTGCTAAAAGATTTTTTAGTAGTATAAAAATGCCCATAATATATTATTTAAAATGTTATAAAACATGCATATATTGATGCTAATTATATTTAAAATATTGCATACCTTGAAATATATTTGAAGAGAATATGCTAAAATATTAGCAGCAGTTATCTCTGAATTGTGGAATGATGGGTAATTTACATACTTTTTAAAGTTTCCCATCATTTTTAAATTTCTTTAAAATAGATACATATTATATTTCAATAGTAATATAATCTTGTACTTTCTTCTATTTCTATTTTTATAATAATTTTCTATCTATAATGTATATATTTGTCTATTTTTCAAAAGACCAAGGATTAAAATTGCAATCTGGGAACTGGAATTGGACAGAGCAATATGGGATTTTCCATAAAGTGGTATTTCAGAGACATTATCACAGATAGTGGTGAATCCTTCCTAGGACAGGCAACATATTAGTGTTTATATAGTCCTGCATGGCTTCAACCCAAAGTGTTTCATGCAACATTAAAATAAAATGTATTTTCCAAACAGCAAATATATTTAAAACATTCTTGTTTATACAAAGTTACATATGAGACTGTGTTCTCCATATCTTGCCTTATGATGTCTCCTTCCTGCAACGATGTCATTCCTGACTTTTACCAAAGAACAATCCAGCTCCTCTTCTCTCCCTTCTTTCACTATGTGACATGGTCTCATCTCTCATAACAAGCACATATTCAGTAGCAACACACACAGCGACCTAAATGAATCATCAGCACAGCTGGAAAATATGAAAGAGCACGCTCTTTTCCTTATTGATTCAGTTATTCGTTTCCTAATTACATCAGCCTGTCAGGGAAAAGCATCTGATAGCTGAAGAACTAAAAAGGCAATTTAAGCAATGTTAAGGAATGTTCCTTAAGAAGAACAACATGTTGTATACAGAAAGCTTAAGCTCAAAGAATAATATGATTGTGTTAGGAGGTTATGGGTTGAATTATGCCCCATCCTCCTCCTCCCCCAAAATGGTCTGTCAAAGTTCTCACCCTCAGTATCTCAAAATGTGACCTTATATGGAAATAAGGTCTTTGCAGATGTAATCAAGTTAAAATGAGGTCAGGCTGGATGGGCCTTAACCCGGTATTCTCCTAAGGAGAAATCTGGACGCACAGACAGACACAGAGGGAAGACAAGAAGATGCCCAGAGAGAAGACCACGTAAAGACAGAGAGTTTTAGTGATGTATCTACAAGCAAAGGGATGCCAAAAACTTCTGGCAAATTACCAAAAGACAGGAAGAATAAAAGACTCTTCTATAGGTTTTAGAGGGCCCATGATCCTGCTACCAACTTTATTTTGGACTTCTAGTCTCCAGAATGGCAGTACAGTGGACTCCTATTGCCCCAGCACGTCCAGTTTGTGACACTTTATTATAGCAGCCTCTTACACCTGATACTAGGGGTAATAATGACAGATTATGTTACATTTCTCTGCTGTTTTCTTGTCTCCACTACTAGGTATTTAGTTGTAAGGCCAGAAGTTTTGTTTAGGTCCAGATTGTTTGTGGTTGAAAGCCAAAGTCTAATTTGCCTATATTTCTCTGTCCTGTGTATCTTTACCACACCCTTAAGGGTATTTTCTAAGAATATATTTGAATTCATAATGACCATATGGCAGTAACCAGACATAATAAGAAGAAGCAACAAAACATACATTTTATAGCAGCCTTTGGTATTCCAGCCAGATTCCCTAGAGCCAGCAGATCTTCCATGTACAGGGAAGGATGCTTTGGAATACATTTACACAAAAGCTCTAGTCTATAGGCAAACTCAAACTTACTATGTAACTGTTCTGACTTTTTTCTTTAAAACTCATATAGTTTGTATAGCATTCTGCTGAATTGTAGTCATGACAGCCTGATCTTTCTAATAAAATGAGACTGGTTTCTGCTCAAAATAAGTTCTCTGTGTCTATATCCTTGGTAATCACAGAGCGAGTGGGAGGGCTTAGTTGGGCTACAAAGAGCTACAGGAAATGCTCCCCCCCACACCCCTTCCTGGGTTGTGGCAATAATTGCAGGAGACAGGAGAGAAACCAGGATCTCATAATAAGAGACAGCACTTTCCAATATGTGCCCTGGCTCCTTCTTCAGAGGGGATAATTCCACCTAATGTCCCTTTAAGCTCTGGGGACAGAGACAAGAACTTTTGTCCTCAGCAACCATTTTCCTTTGCCCTTGGCAGGTACAAGGCATCTACACCATAGGCGTATTTATTAAAAAAGAGAGAGAGAGAGTCACCTAGTTATGCCATTCTATTGGAGATGGCAACATTTTTCTTCACTTTTTGAAGACTTCTAGCCACAAAGGTTTTCTCTCTCTCAAATGGTTTATATCATCTATTTCTTCAGTTAACAAATATTGATCAAATACCTATTAAGAGCCAGTCCTGATCCATGGGTTTAAGGTACATTAGTGAACCAAAAAGACAAAAAGTCTCTGCTGTCAGGAATCTTACATTCTAGTGGAGATCAAGAACTCAAATGCTGTCAAGTCTGTTGTGTGAATATGTGAGGGGAGGTGTAAGAAAAACAGGACCATTACTTGTATTCTTTAGATGCAGGCTTGTTTTGCTGGCACTTAAGGCACTAAGGAAATTTCTTTGCTTATCAAAGAAGATTTTTCACATTTTTATTGAAACCCTTGACACTCTTACAGCTATCTTTTCAGTTCAGTTTAGTCATTCATTCATGTCCAACTCTTTGCAACCCCATGGACTGCAGCACGCCAGGCTTCCCTGTTTATCACTAACTCCCAGAGCTTTCTCAAACTCATGTCCATTGAGTTGGTGATGCCATCCAACCATTTCATCCTCTGTCATCCCCTTCTCCTCTTGCCTTCAATCTTTCCCAGCTCATTGGTATTTTCCAGTGAGTCAGTTCTCCTCATCAGGTGACCAAAGTATTGGAGTTTCAGCTTCAGCATCATTTCCTTGGAAGGAAAGTTATGACCAACCTAGATAGCATATTCAAAAGCAGAGACATTACTTTGCCAACAAAGGTTCGTCTAGTCAAGGCTATGGTTTTTCCTGTGGTTATGTATGGATGTGAGAGTTGGACTGTGAAGAAGGCTGAGCACCGAAGAATTGATGCTTTTGAACTGTGGTGTTGGAGAAGACTCTTGAGAGTCCCTTGGACTGCAAGGAGATCCAACCAGTCCATTCTGAAGGAGATCAGCCCTGAGATTTCTTTGGAAGGAATGATGATGAAGCTGAAACTCCAGTACTTTGGCCACCTCATGCGAAGAGTTGACTCATTGGAAAAGACTCTGATGCTGGGAGGGATTGGTGGCAGGAGGAGAAGGGGACGACAGAGGATGAGATGGCTGGATGGCATCACTGACTCGATGGACGTGAGTCTGGGTGAACTCTGGGAGTTGGTGATGGACAGGGAGGCCTGGCGTGCTGCGATTCATGGGGTCGCAAAGAGTTGGACATGACTGAGCGACTGATCTGATCTGATCAGTCCTTCCAATGAATATTCAGGACTGATTTCCTTTAGGATTGATTGGTTTGATCTCCTTGCAGTCCAAAGGATTCTCAAGAGTCTTCTCCAACACCACAGTTTAAAAGCATCAATTCTTTGGTGCTCATCTTTCTTTAACTCTCACATCCATACATGACTACTGGAAAAACCATATCTTTGACTAGATGGACCTTTGTCAGCAAAGTAACATCTCTGCTTTTAAATATGCTGTCTAGGTTGTTTATAGATTTTCTTCCAAGGAGTGTCTTTTAATTTCATGGCTGCAGTCACCATCTGCAGTGATTTCGGAGCCCCCCAAAATAAAGTCTGTCACTGTTACCATTGTTTCCCCATCTATTTTCCATGAAGTAATGGGATCAAATGCCATAATCTTAGTTTTCTGAATGCTGAGTTTTAAGCCAAATTTTCCACTCTCCTCTTGCACTTTCATCAAAAGGCTCTTTAGTTCTTCTTTGCTTTCTGCCATAAGGGTGGTGCCATCTGCATATCTGAGATTATTGGTATTTCTCCCAGCAATCTCGATTCCGCTTGTGCTTCATCCTGCCCGACACACTGAATGATGTACTCTGCATAGAATTTAAATAAGCAGGGTGGTAATATACTGCCTTGACATACTCCTTTCCCAATTTGGAACCAGTCTATTGTTCCATGCCCAGTTCTAACTGTTGCTTCTTGACCTGTATACAGATTTCTCAGGATGCAAGTAAGGTAGGCTGATACTCCCATCTCTATAAGAATTTTCCACATTTTGTTGTGATCCACACAGTCAAAGGCTTTGGCATAGTCAATAAAGCAGATGTTTTTCTGGAACTCTCCTGCTTTTTCAATGATCCAGCGGATGCTGGCAATTTGATTTCTGGTTCCTCTGCCTTTTCTAAATCCAGCTTGAATATCTGGAAGTTCACGGTTCATGTACTGTTGAAGTCTGGCTTGGAGAATTTTGAGCATTATCACTTTCCTCTTAACTCTAAGAAAAACACCATATGTGATGTTCGGCAGGTGACATTTCCCCACAATCCTGGGGAGAAGCAGGTAGTCCTGAGAGCTCATACTCCATCTGAAAACGGGCTCAGTTACTCCCTAGCTGGACAGAAGTGCTAGGCCAATGTGTTCAGGTTTTACAACATTTAAGAGAACCTGAAAATTCTGATATTTTTAATGGGAAATTTCCATATTTTTTTCAATTTTGGCAAAAATTTAAAATGTACCACAGGACAAATAAGATATGTTTTAAACCAAGTGACCAGGTGCTGCCTGAGGAATGCCAATCTGTGAGCTGAATCTTAGTGTGGACTTACAACTGCCTGCAGTAGTGAAAGTCACTCAGTCGTGTCTGACTCTTTGCGACCCCATGGACTCCAGGCCAGAATACTGGAGTGGGTAGCTTTTCCCTTCTCCAGGGTATCTTTCCAACCCAGGGATCGAATTGAGGTCTCCCACATTTCAGGCGAATTCTTTACCAGCTGAGCCTCAAGGGAAGCCCAAGAATACTGGAGTGGCCTGCAGGAGAGAGTAGGACTATTTGACCTTGGAGTAGGATTGCTAGATTTATCAAATAAAAATATAGAATGCCTAGAGAATTCAAATTTCAGTTAAAAATGAACAAATATTTTGTGTAACTGTACACAATGTAACATTAAGGATATGCATATTTTTTAATGTTATTTATGTGAAAATCAAATTTAATTGTGTATCCTATAATTTATCTGACAATATAACCTTGAAGTCCCACCCATTCCATTTCTACAAGTCTAGATTATAAGATGCATTCCCTTACATTGGGCTTATTTACTCTTGAACACTGGATGCCACCAATGAATAAAGTGAGTGAAGTCACTCAATCGTGTCTGACTCTTTGCGACCCCATGGACTGTAGCCTACCAGGCTCCTCTGTCCATGGGATTTTCCAGGCAAGAGTACTGGAATAAGTTGCCACTTCCTTCTCCAGAGGATCTTCCTGACTCAGAGATCAAACCCAAGTCTCCCACATTGTAGGCAGACACTTTACCATCTGAGCCACTGGGGAAGTGAATAAAAGAATCTCAAAATTATTATAAATATTCCCTGTAATCAACTAATTCAAACCATTTCACTTTATCTATTTAATGTCAACTGAGTACTGAGTGAGTGAGTGAGTGAAGTCGCTCAGTCGTGTCTGACTCTTTGAGATCCCGTGGACTGTAGCCCACCAGGCTCCTCCGTCCATGGGATTCTCGAGGCAAGAGTACTGGAGTGGGGTGCCATTGCCTTCTCCAGTACTAGCATGTGCTAAATTCAGTGCCAGGTATGATAATACCAAGGTGAATAACCCAAGGTTCCCTGATCCTGTGAAATTCAAAGCCTGGAAGATACGATGAACGTTCAACAACTAAGTGCATCATGACACAAGGAGACTCCTGCCCGTGGAAGCAGAGGAGAGCTAGGAGAACTCAAAGGAAGGAGTGGTCAGTTCTGCTGGACTTGACACTAGGCCAGGAGCTGAGTCAGAATAGATGAGTAGGACTTGGCCTGAAGGATAAGTTCCCCCCAAAACATTGCAGCTAACAAAGGTGAAGATTTCTGGACATTAGAAAAGATGTTGGAAATAAAACAAACATTATCTCATCCTCTTACAAAAGTAAAATTCATTTGGCTGTGGATCAGTGTACATTGGTTTAGCTGTCACATCTCAAAGGAGAAAGCAGAGATGGAAAAGGAGCTGAACAAGGTCATGTAAAAGATTCAAGAAGAAGAGAAGAAAACATTCCAGAAGAGTGAGTGTGAGGAATAAAATGAAGACTTGAAGATGGGCTGTGAGAGTGCAGGCTATGAAAGCAGAGAGATGTAAGTAGATACACACTTTTCTTATCAAATTTGAAATATCCTCCCTTGAAACTTAAAAGAGGTAAGATTACAACAGCAAAAATGAAGGACTATTTTAAAAGCAAGTTCATAAGTTTCATTACTCTAAGAAATCAGTGAGGAAAGCACAGGATGTCCTATATACAGTTTAAGACAATGCTTTCCAGAGTTTTTCATCAGAACACCTCTAATGGCCAAAGGGAATAAAGCATCCCACCAGGAATCTGGGAATTTCCCAGGTGGCACTAGTGGTAAAAAATCCATCTGCCAATGCAGGAGACATAAGAGACACAGGTTTGATCCCTGAGTCAGGAAGATCCCCTGGAGAAGGAAATGGTAGTAACGGGTTTCTCTTATAAGCTTTCAAATTGCTTTTATGTAATCCATCCGACCATTAATCTGGTCATTTGTTCACTTAATGCACCATAACTTCAGGCAATCTCTTCAAATAAACTAGAGGCCCTTGGCTGACAGAAAGCCATCTGAAATCATGATCCCTGTAAACAAACTTCTACTGAGCTGCTTGATGGCACAGAATCAGAGAATAATATTTTTATAGCTGAGAGTGCCCAATTCTTTTTACACATGGAGAGTCTAAGGCTCAGAAAACCTACATGACTTGTCTAGTGACACATAGCTAGCTAGTTGTGAAGCTGGAATCTGAACCCAGGCTCTTGACTCCCAACCCAATGCTCTTATTACTGTGCTGTATTATCTTTTTTGCGGGGGCGGGGTTGGGGGGGCGGTAACTGCTTAATCTAAGAGCAAAACAAGTGTTCATAACCTCACAGGAATGATGGCTCATTTGGGTATACCATGCATGAACGACACTGTGCCTTGAATCTATTCAGTGCTTTTATTTACAAATCATTTTCACAATTCATTTTATCCTCTTTTATGCTGAAGAGTATTTTCTGAGCTAACAATCATATAAGAAAATCTTGTAAACAATTCACATATTATTTACCAAAATCTATTCTTTTGTCTCCATAGTCTTACTCTCTTGACCATTTTCCTTTGCAATCAGATTCTATTCATTTTTATGCATTATGATTCAGAAACATCTCATTTTAAGCAGTACCTTTTGAACACAAATGTTGATATTCCTCCTCTAACAGACTTTATTTGTTCTGACCCACAACCCTCCTCTTGTACCTGTGTTCTTTCTCCTTCATCTACTTTGGTCTCACATCACATCCTACAATTAATATCCTCTTTATCACATATTTTCCTGGCTATTCACTGCATTCAATTTGTCTTTAACTCTTTTCCAAGTTCAAATCTGTTTTTCTTTCCCCAAAACCTGAATCTAAAAGAGATGGGAAGAACATATTATTATTATTATTTAGTTTCAGGTCATTTAATTTAAATTGCTTTCTTTAAGTATCAAAACAATAATACCTGCTTTCAACATGAAAGAGATGAAGACTTCACTATACCTACCATATGAAACACCATTTGAAATATATTTTCAGGTGGACTATTTAAAGATGTTCATGATATTAGTATTACTATGTGGCCAGAAAATCTAAGAGTTCATTAAAACTCAAGACACTAAAGGGAACGATAGTGTGTACTTCAAAGTATTCTTTCAGAAAAATAATAACAAAGACAAAAATAAACCAACATCTATGGAAGATCTGCCCCTGACAGGTATTTTTGTATACAGCCTGACTGATTCAAAATAAATACTGTTAGATGTTTATTTCTCTCCATACTTCCTGCAGGACGGCATGGAGGCCCCATGGGTGTAATGGATTTGCTCAAGATCCCAAAGTAAATTCCAAGCCATCTGATTCCAAAACCAGTGTTCATTCCAAAACATATACTGCCATTGGAAAATGAGTGTTATCAAGGAAACAACCTGAATCATACGAGAACTCAAACTCTTTCCTTGGAAGGTTTTTGAAACTTGGGTTTGCAACACAAAAAACTGACCAAGGAGGCAAACTCTATCCTAGAAAAGTTGTCAGAACTTGGGTTTGTGACACAAAAAACTGACCAAGGGGCAAAGAGGTTTATAACTGTTTTCAAATATGGGGAAAAGTTGTTCTGTGGAAGGACAATGAGACTTTCTCTTGCTGTATCAAAGGGCAGAAGCAGGACCAGAAGGTGATCTAGACAGAAGTAAGTGTTGGCTTGACATAAGAAATAATATTTTAATGGAAAGAACTCCCTAGTGCTGAAAGAAGCTGTCTCGCATGGCAACAAGTTCTCCAGGGAGTTACTGGATGTGTTTAAGTAGAAAATGGATGAGCACTTGGATTAAAGTGATACCATCAGAAAATTAAAGTGTCAGATGGGGTTTAAGCCAATGAGTTCTTAGGTCCCTTTAGATTCATGATTTTTGATTCTTATTTTATGAGCAAAATCATGAAAGAGAACCCAAGGGAATATTCATTTATGATGTTCCCTAAACATTAGTAAAAGCTGACAGAGGACCATTTTTCAAAGGTACTCAAATGTTGGAAAGGCCAGAACACTGTGTGGCAGCTCTGATGAATTCATTCAGCCTCCCTGTTTCTAAAACCTTTGCAAAAGGATTCTCAATTCTTCCCTTCAAGAACTAGTCTTTATTTCTTCACCCCATGTTTTGGCATCAGAATGCAGTAGAAATGATGGTCCTGGTTCTGAGCATGGTCCCTAAGAAGCTGTGAACATTTCCAATCCTTCAGAATGCTGCCACCGTAGGTGAAAAAAGCTGGGCTGGCCTGCTAGGGGATGTAGGACCACATAGAACAGAACCCAGTCTGCAGCCATCTCAGACCTGCATACAGCCAGCTGAGCACTAACTAGAAGAGAAAGCCCACCCAAGATGAACTTAGCCACTGTGGACCATGGACACATGAATAAATCTAGCTGAGACACAAAAAAAGAAAAAAAATCCACCCAACTAATCCACAGAGGTGTGAGTAATAATGAAGGTTTACTGTTGAAAACTTCTAAGTTTAGGGAGAGTTGGTTACATAACATTAACTACCTGATCCACAAAACTTTGATACAGGCCTTGGCTTTCTCAACGGACTGAGTTATTTTGAAGAAGACTTTAAATCTCTCAATCTCAATGTTCTGAGTTATTTTGAAGAAGACTTTAAATCTCTCAATCTCAATGTTCTTATATAACGAAGAGCTTTCTCCACAATAGCAGCTCTCAAATTGCAAAGTTACTCAGATGTCTTGTTAAAAAAAGTATATTTTGCACACCCCCTAAAAATTCTGATTCAGAGAGCCAAGAGTGGAGCCCAAAAATATGCATTTTAACAAGATATTAGATGATTCTAACATAAATGCAGAGGAATGATACATGGAGAAACTCTGTTCTAGATCTTCCTTATGTGAGCTTGGACATTTGTAACTAAGCTCATTGGGCTGTCTCAGTCAACCTCTACCTTCATCGCAGGTAGATGATGCCCAGCTGAATATTTGGAGCTCCTCAGAAATAGGAATGTCACTACTACTCTATGGCCCATTAGAGAAGAGTGATTTGTCCTAAAGCCTGACACATTTTGACTCCTGGGAAACCCACTTTTAGTGCCATCCTAGAAACCAGAGCCTTGGAAAAGGAGATGGGCAGACTGCTTCCACTCAAAATGATTCTGTCCAACTGCCAGTGTTGGAACACAATTAAACAGCAAACAGCATAGCCCCAGCTAAAATGCACAGTAACAGCTGGACTGTGTGCCCTGAAAGTACAGTGCATTTATTACACAGATAATTAGATTTCCTTCTAGATTCAAAAGTCATACAATCTGGGCATTAAGCAAAGGGGACTTACCAGAGTCTAGTCAACCTTTTCCCAGAGTGCACAGAAAAATGCTAATCCCTGGGTCCTAAAATGAGTGAGGAAGGAGCTGGGATAGAGCCAGAAGCCAGCAACTGCTCTGATGCTTTTCTGTTCTTGGCTTTAGTGACCCAAGTCAGTGGTTCTCAGCTCTTCATTAGAGTTGCCTAAAAGTTCTAAACAATACTAATACCTGGGCCCCATCTTGGAAAACTTAAATCAGAATCTCTAGGAATAGACTAGCTAGGCAAAGGTATTTTTAAAGCTCTCCAAGTAACTCTAATGTGTGAATGGGGTTGAATACTACTGGTCTAAGGCACAGATTGGCAAGCCATGATCCACATGTTTTCACAGAGAAAGTCTGACTGGAACCCAGCCACGTTCATTTGTCTATAGTTGAGTGTTGCAACAGAGATCACATGGCTGGCAACGTCTAACACACTTACCATTCAACCCTCTGCTGACCACTGCTCTTAGGTACTGATCTTCCACATGGGCTAAGAGGTCCCAACAGAGAAATTTTATCCTGAGTGCCCCTCACCTTGGTTGCACACCCTTTAATCGTATTTTTCCAACACCAAGAGCCCGAAGTACATGATGATAAAAATAACAACTAATGTCCAACAAGCACTTATATGTCAGGGATTAGGTTTGCATCAGTGTGTTTAAACCCTACAACTACCTTGAGAGGAATTCCAGTTAACATCATCTTACAGAACAGAAAACAGAGCTTTGGAGAGAACTAAGTCACTGGTCTGAAAACACAGAGTAAGTGTAGAGGTAATATTTAAACCAGGCTGTCTGATTCCATGGCCCTTGTGCTCCATAAACACACAAGCCAAGATTCACAACATGGAAACGTGGAGCTTCTGATCCAGACAGCAGCATGAGCTTGGGCAGATTACTTCCATGGGAAGAGGTAGGGCAGTTCTAAGAATACATGTCTTACAGAGTTATGGTAAGATTAGGGGTAGCATGATCCATGCCTACTAAAATGATGTCTGGAAGACCAAAACTAATTTTTGTCAAAATTTTTTCTGGAGAGATTCTTGACAATATTTCACTAATTATCTTCATCCACTGAATCACTCGGTAATTTAGTGAACACTTCACCTCAACCATGTGTGGTTCTATATTCTAAGGATTCAGAAAAGAACAAGATGCTGGAAAACACAGTTGTTAAAAAATAAATACTGGGACTTCCCTGGTGGTCTAGTGGTTAAGAATCCACATTTCTACTGCAGCGAGTGGGAATTCAATCCTTGATATAAGCTCCTACATGCGAAGATATATTTTAAACATATTTTACCCACCTGCTGCCCATTTGTTTCTGCTACCATGTAAACTCCATGATATGAGGGGTCACCAGCCTTTTGTGCTATGAACAGCAGACAGGTCCCCAGTACTCTGCTTGGGTTCCATTGTAAATAGTGAAACCACCAAAGAAAAGCACAAAAATACACACAAAAAATGGCACAAAACAGTTGTTTATACTCCGAGAGTTCAAAGAAGGCAGAGCATTGCCTTATTCCACCTCTGTTGGGAACATGCATATCAGATGACTCAATTTTTTTGCCACTCAGCACAGGTTTCCAAATGTCCAAAATTCTGAGTATTGATTTGGGGGTTAGAAATGAATTTTAGTGAGTAGATGAATTCATATATTCAGAATCTGAATCAATGACGATAGCTGTCTGACATCATACAAAGATAACTGCTAAGAAGAAAATCAAAGCGGGATAAGGGGATGAAGCAAGACAAGCGGTACTATTTCTGTGAAGGCGGTCAAGGAAGACCACTCCAAATAGCTAACATTTGACCAGAAACCTGAATTAAACAAAAAAGCAGGTGATATGAACATCTGAAGCATGACCTAGGATGGAAGAAGAGTGAGGGTGAAGGTCGTGAAGTGGGAACGTGGTGGTATGTGGGAGGAACAATCCAGCCCAGTGTATCTAGAACAGTGAGCACAGAAGAGAAGCTTCAGGAGACAAAGTCAGAGAGGAAGCAGGGAGGACTTCATGTATAAGGCATGTCTGTCTTTAATAGGATCTGGGGTCTTACATGCATGACGGAAGTGTACGGAAGCATTTCAGGAACAATCTGCCATAGATCTGATTAAAGTTTTAAACAGCATTGGCAGAAAGTGGAGGAACCACAGAGAAGAGACTATTGAGGTGGCTCAGGGAAGAGGGACATTTCCTTAAATTAGCCTGTGAGTGGTGAAATTGGGAAGGTGAGAGATTTGCAAAATATTCTGGAGATAAACCAGTAAGATTTGGTGATAGTACGGTTGTGAGATTTGAGAATACAAGAGGCATCATAGACAACTCAAAAATTTTGGACTCCTACCAATTGAGTAGTATAGGAAGATGAGCGAAATGATCATATTCAGGATATATTTTGCAGGTAGACATTACATGATTTGCTGTTGTACTAGAGCCAAGCTTGAGAGAAAGAGACAATTCCGAAATGTTGAGCCTTTAGAAAGGAATGTCATTTATTAAAATTCCAGTCTGGAAAAGGAAAGAGTATGTGGGGGGTGTTGAGTTGCATGCATTAACTTAACTATTCTTTGGATTTTTCTGTGTGTGTGTGACAGAGAGAAAGAGAAGAGTGAAAATTATAAAGAAGTAACAGGTACCCAAGAAATGTGTATAAATTACCTATTGGGTATACTCTGCTATACCCAATGGTATATGGTAGGGACCTAACAGAAGCAGAATATATTAAGAGTTTGCAAGAATACACAGAAGAACTGTACAAAAAAGATCTTCACGACCCACATAATCACAATGGTGTGATCACTCACCTAGAGCCAGATGTCCTGGAATGTGAAGTCAAGTCGCCTTAGGAAGCTAGTGGAGGTGATGGAATTCCAGTTGAGCTATTTCAAATCCTGAAAGATGATGCTGTGAAAGTGCTGTACTCAATATGCCAGCAAATTTGGAAAACTCAGCAGTGGCCACAGGACTGGAAAACGTCAGTTTTCATTCCAATGCCAAAGAATGCTCAAACTACTGCACAATTGCACTCATCTCACATGCTAGTAAAGTAATGCTCAAAATTCTCCAAGCCAGGCTTCAGCAATACGTGAACCATGAACTTCTAGATGTTCAAGCTGGTTTTAGAAAAGGCAGAGGAACCAGAGATCGAATTGCCAACATCTGCTGGATCATTGAAAAAGCAAAAGAGTTCCAGAAAAACATCTATTTCTGTTTTATTGACTATGCCAAAGCCTTTGACTGTGTAAATCACAATAAACTGTGGAATACCAAACCACCTGACCTGCTTCCTGAGAAATCTTTATGCAAGTCAGGAAGCAACAGTTAGAACTGGCCATGGAACAACAGACTGGTTCCAAATAGGAAAAGGAGTACATCAAGGCTGTATATTGTCACCCTGCTTATTTAACCGGAGAAGGCAATGGCACCCCACTCCAGTACTCTTGCCTGGAAAATCCTATGGACGGAGGAGCCTGGTAGGCTGCAGTCCATGGGGTTGTTAAGAGTCGGATACGACTGAGTGACTTCACTTTCACTTTTCACTTTCATGCATTGGAGAAGGAAATGGCAACCCACTCCAGTGTTCTTGCCTGGAGAATCCCAGGGACAGGGGAGCCTGGTGGGCTGCCATCTATGGGGTTGGACATGACTGAAGTGACTTAGCAGCAGCAGCAGCTTTTTTAACTTATATGCAGAGTACATCATGAGAAACGCTGGGCTTGAGGAAGTACAAGCTGGAATCAAGATTGCCAGGAGAAATATCAGTAACCTCAGATATGCAGATGACACCACCCTTATGGCAGAAAGCGAAGAAGAACTAAAGAGCCTCTTGATGAAAGTAAAAGAGGAGAGTGAAAAAGTTGGCTTAAAGCTCAACATTCAGAAAACTAAGATCATGGCATCCGGTCCCATCACTTCATGGCAAATAGATGGGGAAACAGTGGAAACAGTGGCTGACTTTATTTTTCTGGGCTCCAAAATCATTGCAGATGGTGACCACAGCCATGAAATTAAAAGACGCTTACTCCTTGGAAGAAAAGTTATGACCAACATAGACAGCATATTAAAAAGCAGAGACATTACTTTGCCAACAAAGGTCTGTCTAGTCAAGGCTATGGTTTTTCCAGTGGTCATGTATGGATGTGATGGTTGGACTATAAAGAAAGCTGAGCACTGAAGAATTGATGCTTTTGAACTGTGGTGTTGGAGAAGACTCTTGAGAGTCCCTTAGACTGCAAGAAGATTCAACCAGTCCATCCTAAAGGATATCAGTCCTGGGTGTTCATTGAAAGGTCTGATGTTGAAGCTGAAACTCCAATACTTTGGCCACCTGATGCGAAGAGCTGACTCTTTGGAAAAGACCCTGATTGTGGGAAAGATTGAGGGCAGGAGGAGAAGGGGACGACAGAGGATGAGATGGTTGGATGGCATCACCGACTCAATGGACATGGGTTTGGGTGGACTCCAGGAGTTGGTGATGGACAGGGAGGCCTGGTGTGCTGCAGTTCATGGGGTTGCAAAGAGTCAGACACAACTGAGCGACTGAACTGAACTGATACTCTGCTAATTACTAGGGATGGTAGTGACGGTTTAGTTATTAAGTCATGTCTGACTGTTGTGACCCCATGGAATGTACCCAGCTAGGCTCCTCTGCTCATTGGATTTCCAGATGGGAATACTGGAGTGAGTTGCCATTTCCTTCTCCAGGGGATAGGCTTAAAAAAAATACAGCCTCCATGGAGGAGCTCAAAATTTTATGGGGGAAACAGACAAGTAAACAGATGATTATTCTGTTAATAATTTTTTTTTTTGCAATAAAGGTTCTAAACCCAGAGAATGACAGGCAATGCCCAGAGCAACACAGAAAGAACACTGGAGATTCAAAAATCCTAATCTGCTGAAACACCAAGTTATCCAAAGAAAGACCAGAGAAATAATGACTTTGCTAGTCTCATAAATATAGTGAAGAGTTTACAGCTCAGCTGCTGATTAAATTTCTACTAGGTTCTCCTCGGGAAAAGGCTTCTGAGAACCCTGGCAGGCCAATAGTTGCCATGACATCAAGTGGCACATAAATGCCTCCTTGCTCAGAGGGCAGCCTCAGCTCCCAGAACTGGAACCCCAAGTTCATTCATTCACCTGCTGAGCTTGTTGCCTTTAATATGTAACCAAGAGCAACCTTTGGAGAGAGATGCCAACAAAACTCAAAGTCCTCAAGCAAGGGAAATGCCTCCATAACCAAACAAAATACAATTTCCTCCAAAGTTTGAGCAAGGGGAAAAAAGCTCTCTTGAGGAAAAGCTCTGCTGAAAGCCATATTCTTTTCCCTCCGAGTATGTTTCTATCTTTCTCTCTGGTCTCAGTGCTGACAGAGACCAAACTGAAAGACACAATCCTTTCCCTTAGACCCCACAGTTCAGCTGGTAGAGGCCAGAATTTTCAAAAAGAACTTACGGTAGCAATGCAAAAGGGAAATAAACAAAGAAAATATAAAAGCCATGAAATCGTTGCACTCCCACAGCAGAGGTTCCTAACCCCATGATAACTAAGAATGTTACCAGGCACACAGGCTGTTTTGTTACACATTCTGTCTGAAAGTTCTACCTTTAGAAAATGGCTCTATTTATTGCTCACACACACACACACGCACACACACGCTTTTATACACACTCCTTGACCACTTCTTTTCTAGATAATGCCTGCAACTTTTACTCTAGTCCAGAAGCATGAAAATATGTGGGTATTAAGAATGCTGAAGCCCCCCTTCAAGGGGAATGAACAAGGCAAAACTCAGATTCCTTGAAACATAAGACAGCTAAGACAGGGGTTAGGTAAAGACCTGATCCCCTCTTCACCATTTCTCCTGCCCCTATCCTGTTTCATGAAAACTTTGCATTTCAGGGCTGGAACCATGCAGGAGTACCCTGTGAACCCAGGGATGGGCGTATTATATTTTTGTCTGATGGTAAAGTGGCCCCAAAACCCCTCCATTGTTGACATTTTGTACTCAAAGAACAGTGAAGGACAACCAACAGTCAAATGCATTCTCGGCTACATCAGAAGACACCAGAACAAGAAAGTCTGTATGAGCTTTGAGGAAAACCAGTTACACAAGGGGCTATGCAATGAGCGCTCACCCAGAGGTTAGTTTTGTGCCACTGTATATCACATAGCCAAATATACAGATGCCATTTTTGTTTTATTTTTGATTTTAACATTATTGCACCAAAAACACTAAATTCCAACAGTGTTGTCATGATATGGTCAAATTACAATAATGAAAATAATGAGGAAAAGAGAAGGCTGGCTACTCCTTGAATTGGAGATTGCCCAGCTCCTGTCTGCCCAGGTAAGCACACAGGAACTACCCTGCCCGTGAGCGCCTCCTCTCGTTTGAAACTGGATTTTATGGTTTGCTAATTTATTACTATTTGCCCCCTGCTCTCCCAGTCCTATCAGTGTTCAGCATTCATAATTTTGCCAGGAAACCTAGAATTTATTTTCTATTTCTTCCCCACTGGCAATGGCACCACACTCCAGTACTTCTGCCTAGAAAATCCCATGGACAGACGGGCCTGGTAGGCTGCAGTCCATGGGGTCGCTAGAGTCAGACACGACTGAGGGACTTCACTTTCACTTTTCGCTTTCATGCATTGGAGAAGGAAATGGCAACCCACTCCAGTGTTTTTGCCTGAAGAATCCCAGGGACGGGAAGCCTGGTGGGCTGCCGTCTATGGGGTCGCACAGAGTCGGCACGACTGAAGTGACTTAGCAGCAGCAGCATCATTGCTCATCAACTACCGAGATACTTCAGACTGATTTTCCAATACTGTGCTCCCACCACCACTGTCCCCAGGCGAGGGACAGAAGTTCCTACTGGACCCATCACTTGGATGTGCTCATTCTCTGTGGCATGATTTATAGAAAGGCAGCCTCAATTACAATTTATCTTACTGTTTGCATTGATGAAATGCTGAAAACACAGAATTGCCAAGATGGCACGGTACACAGCCTCCGACACAAACAGCTTTCTGCTAACAGCCTCAGGCATACACACACAAAAAAAGCTGCGGCACCAAAAACAAAGACTCAATCCATCAGTCTCAAAGACGGAAAGACCAGGGGCTGTTTTCCTAAGTCAGAAAAGTGGCCCCGGCGCAACTGTCCTCTCTCCAACACTGGGAACGCTCTGCTCTTTCTTCTGGCAGGAGCTTAGAGGCAGCCACCAGTACGGGCCAAGCAATTTCAGGAATGGCAGCCAGCAGACAGGAATCGGGAGAATAAAAAAATAAATCTGCATATGTGCTTCTATTTCTAGCCCTTGTTTACTCACAGTAATAATAATAAAAAATGAAAGCAGTAACTGAAATAAAAACAAATAGACCCATTTATCTACTAGCTTTGGTTTCACTTTTATTCTGTCAATTCGAAACCGGTGACAACTCCATGATAGTGCTTCACTCAACAGGAGGGTTTGTAGAAATAGCTTATCCCAGTGCTCCTTCCAGAAGTGAACCTGGAATGGGGGAGAGAGAGGGAACTGCAATATGTTTCATTGGGTGGTAGAACAAGGAGCATTGTAAATACAAGGTCATTCTTGGACTAACTACCCACAGATGCTCTATTATTTTTTTTGAATCCTGTCTCTTCTAAAGTATTTTTATTACAGACTTAATGATCATGACATCTTAGAAATAATTGCTTTAAAAGTTCTATGTTTGGAAAAAGTACTCAAGGGAATTAACTGTCATTTTGGCTTACCTAGTCTACTCTCCCGGAGAAGGCAATGGCACCCTACTCCAGTGTTCTTGCCTGAAAACCCCATGGATGGAGGAGCCTGGTGGGCTGCCGTCTATGGGGCTGCACAGAGTCGGACACAACTGAAGCGACTTAGCAGCAGCAGCAGTCTACTCTCCATCTCCTTAACCATAGAAATCCTTGCAATGGCCTTTCTCTAACTTCCCACGTTGACCAAAAAGAATTGTTTTAGGTAAAATATCTAAGAAGTCATCTCTTGACAATTGGGATATTTTAGTGTCTTAATTATTCAAATTAATGATTACTGATTATTTTCTGGAGCAATGGTTGCTGAAAAACGTGGCAATTCCCAGACAGCCTCTCTTTTTCTCACTATTATTAATATCTTGTGTTAGTGTGGTACATTGGTTATAATTAACTAAAGCTCATTGTTTTTACTCTTTGTGTACATCCTATGAGTTTTGACAAATGTAGAAGGAATGATATATATCCACTGGTGGCACACAATAGTTTCAACTGCCCTTAAAAATTCTCCACGCTCTACTCTTTCATCCTTCCTCTCTCCCTAGTCCTTGGAAACCACTGATTTTTTATTGTCTCCATAGCTTTGCCTTTTCCAGAATTTCATATATTTGGAATTATACATTATGATTTGTAGCTTATACAAATTGGCTTATACATATTGGAAAACATAAATGTCTCCCAACTTTCTCTTAACTGTAAGCTCTGAACCAGACTGGGGACACCGTGAAAAACTAATCAAACAAAAGCCTAGTGCTTCCTAACATTATTAAGGGCAAATTCACAAAGATGCATTTTATATTATCCAGTGTGTTTATAGATATGTCAAGTGAGTCAACTGAAATTATCCCATCTCAGGGAAAATTATTACAATTACCAGTTATTAGAATTATTCATTATTAAAATGAGAATGTGTCAGAGTTCAGGTGGGAAAATAAAAGAGTGTTTGAGCTCTGTAAAACAGCACAGAGAGACAGTCATGCAACTGGTTGGTTAATTCTATTTTAGTGTACACACACACTGATGGATCAAGTACCAGCCAATGGGTGTTACCCAAGACTCTATTAATGACAAGGCTTTGTGCAATGCACTTTGGACATATGGATGTCTAAGACACACGCCCTGCACTCTAGTAGCATATGATCTCCTGGGGGAATGCGTTGCTTGCAATAATTAACTACAATGTTGGATATTATGTGCTGGAGTAACAGAGGTACAGATGAGTGTAATGGGAGCTCAGACAAGGGAGATGCGTTCTGACTGACTGACATCTGAGCTAGTAGCTCTTCAGCAAGGGCAGAAACTCATACATAAGCAAGGGTATAGTAACAGGACAGCATAAAGAGGATGAGGGAAATGGTGAAGATCAGGTGCCCTGCCCCCAACTCTGTAATCCAAATCCAGCTTTTGCTACTTCATGTGGAGAGTTTTGGGGGAGGAAAGGGAGTTGCTTTGGTTTATTTGTTTGTTTGCTAAAATAGCTCTTTAATGAGTTTGACTATCTCTAAGCAGAGCATGCTCACACCAATTTACTATAGTCCAGAACTGTTATTTCTATGATCTTTCCATACTTAGTGTGTATCCAAGATACGTCCAATGAATAGGGTTTGCAGAAAGAAGCAGAGGGTAATGCATATATGTTATAAACTGCATAAAGGTTGAATTCTGTGGTTACAAACTTGTACTTCACCCTGACAGCAAGGGAGAGCCATTCGAGATTTGGCAATTTCATTTAGAAGAAACTATCTTATATGGTCAAACTTTATGAGACCCTTGTCTTAAAAAATTCTCATTCCATAAAGAGCAAATCCCATATCCTAGACATCCAGTGACAAGTAAGTATGAGCAACCCTGTGGATTCTAATAGCAGATCCAGAAAGCTGTCTGGTACAGCAATAAGACCATGGATACAATGTATTTGAAACAAAATTGTGGATTTTCCAAGAGAGCAAATTTGAGCTCTGGTTTAGTCACTTGGGCTTCCTTTGTGGCTCAGATGGTAAAGAATCCATCTGCAATGCAGGAGACCTGGGTTTGCTCCCTGGATTGGGAAGATTCCCTGGAGAAGGGAGAGGCTACCCACTCCAGTATTCTAGCCAAGAGAATGCCATGGACTGTATAGTCTATGGGGTCACAAAAAGTTGGACACGACTGAGCGACTTTCACTTTCACGTTAGTCACGTGAGTTAGGTGAAGTCAAGAAGTATTAGAGCTCTAAGGCCTTGACATTGAAATGCAAGTTGTTGGTGCTTCTGCAAATTCAGGTAAGAGAAAGGAATGCATTTCTATGGTAACTAGTCCCATTCTGACACAGAACAGAAAGATCATCTGCCATTTTCATCAGGAATAATGGACCCCTGCATCAAGCTGATCTTTAATTTAGAAATAATTGCATTCCTTCATTTATTGACTCTTTCATCCATTCAACAGATGCCCACTGATGATCTCCTGCATGCTGGGTATTATTCTGAGTAATGCGAAAGTAACAAAGATGATAAGATGGATTAACTCCAGCACGGTTATTAGATACAACATAGGAGTGGGCATCTTTGAGCAAGGTAGAAATAAGTAAGGGCTTGACACAGGATGTGGCACAAAGTACACACCTGATAAATAGCTACCCTTGGTATTAGACGAAAGGATGAAGGAACATCAAGACTCAGAAGTAGCATGACCACTTTCTGTTGGATGACTAAAGGAAGCACTTGGGAAAATGGCATCTGCTCAAGGATTAGCATGTGGGTTGGAGAGGTAAGAGAAGGGAGGGAAAGAGGCAGAACAACAAATTTTACAGAGGTGAACAGAACCCATATGTGTCTAGAATGTGACATGAAGAGGAAAAGTAGAGATGGAAGGTGCAGTCTAGAATGGAAGACATGAATGCTAATTCAAAATATGAGCAATGGAGAACAACTGGTTATTCTTCTGTGTGGGAATGACATATGACATATGCACAATACCACACACTGACTTCATGACACTCTACAGTTATCTTGATCTCTTTTCAGTTTTATTACCTGTAAAATGAGGAAAGGGTAGAGATGACTTCTAAAGAATGATCAAATATGTTATTCTATAGGAACTTTAACTTAGGTCAGTGCATAGGAAACAGGTAGAGACACTGAAAGACATCTGAAAAATTAGGAAGCCACTATAGGTGTTGTAAAACAAAGACAAAAACTGAGGTGGTAACAGTGACAATAGAAAAGAAGCGAAGATAATGAGAAGATAGTATGATACAATGATTTTAACATGGGTGACATGGGAGAGAAGCCCCAAACTTAAGCAACAGGAAGAATGTATGGGGCGTTGGTAGAACAAGGGAAGAAAAGAAACAAAATTAAGTTTGTAGTTCAGCAGGTAAGGTGGAAGAATTAAATAGTTCCTTGGTGCTCTCATGAAGAGAAGTTTAAGATACAGAGAGAAGAAGAAAGAAACTGAGTTTATAGTAACAGTAATTAGTCAAGGGAGAATCTAGATGAATAGCTATGGCTCTTCTAGACTCTACCAAGAGAAGCAATTCAACTCAACTGTGTTGAGTCTGTATTATATCAAAACTGTATATTCTGTTTCAAAATTAGAAGAGATAAAAGAGGAAAATACAGCCTCACATGTAATAACCTCCAAATGTAGTAGAGAAAAATGCCAAATCAACATAAGACCAATGTTCATCACAGCACTGTTTATAATAGCCAGGACATGGAAGCAACCTAGATGTCCATCAGCAGATGAATGGATAAGAAAGCTGTGGTACATATACACAATGGAGTATTACTCAGCCACTAAAAAGAATACATTTGAATCAGTTCTAATGAGATGGATGAAACTGCAGCCTATTATACAGAGTGAAGTAAGCCAGAAAGAAAAACACCAATACAGTATACTAATACATATATATGGAATTTAGAAAGATGGTAACGATAACCCTGTATGCGAGATAGCAAAAGAGACACAGATGTATAGAACAGTGTTTTGGACTCTGTGGGAGAGGGAGAGGGTGGGATGATTTGGGAGAATGGCATTGAAACATGTATAATATCATATATGAAATGAATCACCAGTCCAGGTTCGATGCATGATACTGGGTGCTTGGGGCTGGTGCACTGGGACAACCCAGAGGGATGGTACAGGGAGGGAGGAGGGAGGGGGGTTCAGGATGGGGAACACGTGTATACCTGTGGTGGATTCATGCTGATGTATGGCAAAACCAATGCAATATTGTAAAGTAATTAACCTCCAATTAAAATAAATAAATTTATATTAAAAAAAAACTTAAAAAAAAAAAGACTTGTGTCTGTTGCTTTGCTACTCTGCTCATCTGTATAGTTTCCAGTAACCCTGAAATTCCCTGGCACCACCTGTCCTCCAACTAGTTCATGAGAGTTGTGTGTGACTATTCCCCCATTCTCACCTGGATATCAGGGTCAACATGTGATCTAGACCTAAGCCAAATGTAATAGCCTTGGTGATTAGTTTTGGGGTAGGTGCATGGCACAGCCAGAAGCAATTGGAGCTAATATTAAAGACTCTTTCCACCAAGGTTGTGAGAGACTAGGACAGAGGCATGGCTGTGGGGCAAGCTTACTTCTCATGAACAAAGATGAAGTCAGAAAAAAGAAGAGCTGAAAGACACAGGAAAAGAGAGCACTGCCAGCATGTTTTGATCTCTTAGACTCAATCACAGTTGAAATCTGATCTTCTCTTGAATGTCATACCTACTTACTCCACAAATTCCATTTGCTTATGTCAGTTTGAGATGGGATTTCATCACTTCCAAACAAAATATTCCTTACTATATATAATATATATCCATAGGTAACACTGCATCATACAGAAACTAAGTCTGTATGTTCTGTAGGCTATGCTAGTCAGTGAATACTTCGTGCAAAAGGCCAGTTCTTAGAGGTTGGTTTGCTGTGCTTTGGCTAATGGCACTGAAGGGAATATAAAAAATTATCTCAGTGCAGCTTTTGCTTATCGGGGGCCTCATGATTTCATGTAGGAAACAGCTGCATGCCAAATTCAACAAATGAGTGAACAAAGCTTAAGGAGATGAAGTGGAATCTAATGGAGAAGGACCCATCCTTGTGAGACAAGTGAAATTAAAGAGGACTGGTGTTTTTTCAAATGAAGCATTTATTGAGCAACATTTTGTGTGCTAAAACTTCTCATATTTACTATCTCTGTAGTTCTGTACTCAAAAGCATCAGTAATAATAATAATATGAGCCATAAAGTCCATGACCGCTTCCTCTATTTTGTTTAGACTGGACCATGTAATCTAAAATCCGTGCTTTAACCAGTAAGCTATACTACCTAGCAACCTCTTGCTGCCTGGCTAATCCAACTGGCCTTTCTGGTTAATCTGTCCTCTTTCCTCCCCTGAGTCTGCAAAGACTCTTCATTTCACTTCTGGTAGTTAGAAATGACTACTGCTACTGCTAAGTCGCTTAAGTCGTGTGCAACTCTGTGCGACCCCATAGAC
Organism: Bos taurus; assembly: GCF_002263795.3. Taxonomy (NCBI): domain Eukaryota; kingdom Metazoa; phylum Chordata; class Mammalia; order Artiodactyla; family Bovidae; genus Bos; species Bos taurus. The sequence goes on along the minus strand of NC_037353.1, from coordinate 25,918,836 downwards.
AGCAGTGACTAACTATCTTCCTATTGCTTGATTGCTTCTTGGAACCCTATACTCATCCAAGTTAGGACCTTTCTACCACTGCCATCATGACTGCCCCTACCCTGCCTCTGGCTACACACACCCTAGCAGTACAACGATTTCACACAGAGACCAGCAGAAGAAGCAGAGGGCTCTCTCAAAAAAGTCCCTTTCATTACAACAAATAAGCTTGATAATTATCCAGAAGTGGCAGAAAGAAAATATTACCAGCACAAGAAAACAAGCGACTTAATCTTTAAATGAGATATAATGGAATTTCTAGTACCACATCAAAGTCATTGTTAAAAATATTGTTCTCCAAATGCGAACACTGCTCTCCTGATTCCAAGAGTCAAACTGGTTCAAAAATCTCTTCCTTGAGACAGTTTTCAAGATTAATAGCAGGTGTATATGTTGCTCTACACAACTTTCCCTGCCCCACCCCCACCATAACTTGAAATAACATTTATTTTTTGAGCTTTGAGAGAACACGCTGAGTGAAGAGAAAACACAACTTTCACCAGGGATGTCAAGAAATTGGAGTGGCAGACAGGAATATCACTGGCTGCAGTCAGAATCCACCTTCCAGACAACATGATAGAGCCCTCAGAAGGTTTATCTTTTATGATAATAATTTATATAAGAGGGAGCACAAAAAAACTGATGACTACTTAAACAAAAATAGTTAAAATAATAAAAGTGACAGCAACTAGTCAAATACACGGTGCTAAATTTATTTCAGATTCTTTTACTTTATAGGTTATTACAAGACATTGGATATAGTTCCCTGTGCTGTACACTAGGACCTTGATTATTTTATATACAGTAGTGTGTAACTGTTAATCCCAAACTCCTTTTTTTTTAAATTAATTTTATTTTATTTTTAAACTTTACAATATTGTATTAGTTTTGCCAAATATCAAAATGAATCCGCCACAGGTATACCTGTGTTCCCCATCCTGAACCCTCCTCCCTCCTCCCTCCCCATACCCTCCCTCTGGGTCGTCCCAGTGCACCAGCCCCAAGCATCCAGTATCGTGCATCGAACCTGGACTGGCGACTCGTTTCATACATGATATTATACATGTTTCAATGCCATTTTCCCAAATCTCCCCACCCTCTCCCTCTCCCAGAGTCCATAAGACTGATCTATACATCAGTGTCTCTTCTGCTGTCTCATACACAGGGTTATTGTTACCATCTTTCTAAATTCCATATATATGCGTTAGTATACTGTATTGGTGTTTTTCTTTCTGGCTTACTTCACTCCGTATAATAGGCTCCAGTTTCATCCACCTCATTAGAACTGATACAAATGTTTTTTTTTAATGGCTGAGTAATACTCCATTGTGTATATGTACCAAAGCTTTCTTATCCATTCATCTGCTGATGGACATCTAGGTTGCTTCCATGTCCTGGCTATTATAAACAGTGCTGCGATGAACATTGGGGTACACGTGTCTCTTTCCCTTCTGGTTTCCTCAGTGTGTATGCCCAGCAGTGGGATTGCTGGATCATAAGACAGTTCTATTTCCAGTTAGTGGCTGTACTAGTTTGCATTCCCACCAACAGTGTAAGAGAGTTCCCTTTTCTCCACACCCTCTCCAGCATTTATTGCTTGTAGACTTATGGATCGCAGCCATTCTGACTGGCGTGAAATGGTACCTCATAGTGGTTTTGATTTGCATTTCTCTGATAATGAGTGATGTTGAGCATCTAGAAAGATACATATGTATATCTGAATCACTTTGTACACCTGAAATATTGTAAATCAACTATAACCTCAGTAAAAAAATAAAAAAGGAAGTGTGGCACTGGAAAAAATAAATAAATAAATAAATTTATTTTGCTTTACAGTTTCTTCCCAGTGCTATTTCTCAGTTTTTTAAAAAGTCCTGTAAATATTCTCTTCTTATAAAATATGTAGTATTTATAATATGCAATTATATAACATAAATGTAGGTTTTAATGCACAACAGAATAAATACCTGTGATTCCTTACTACCAAAAGTTAAAAACTAGAACCTCACCTATTGCACTGAAATTATCTATGCACTCCCCCTGAACCCCGAAGGTAAGCAGTCACCAGAATTGGAGTTTTATTGTCCCCTTGATTTTAGAAGTAATTCTACTCCATAAGTATGTAACTCTAAACACAACACTGTTAGGCCGTGTTTCTTTCTGAAATTTAAAAATGAAGTCATTACTGTTTAAAATCTACTTTGATAGGATTTGTTTTCTACCCAGGATATTTTTCCAAGATCCATCCATGCATGTTGTTTGATGCAGTTTTAGTTTGTTGATTTTCATGGCTGAATAATATTCTATTGTGTGAGTGTAACACAATTTATTTGTCCATTTGCCTATCGATGGATACTTATTTCCAGCGTTTTTTGCTGTAAAAAGCAATTACGTATGAACATTCATGTGTGTGTCTCCTGGCAAGAGTTTCCCCAGGGTTTACACCAGGAGTTGATTGTTCAGTCATAGGCTTTGCATGTAGTTGGTGTCAAAGCTACTGCCAGACTGTTTTCCAAAGTGATTATTCAAATTTAAGCTGTTACCCAGGATGCACTAGGATTCCCAATGAACTTCAACCACCATCATACTTGAAATGATGAGGTGTCATAATTTTGCCCATTTGGTTGGTATTAAATGCTATCTTATTGCCATCTTAATTAGCATTGCACCAGTTACTAATGAGGTCGAGCATTTTTTTCATGTTTATTTTCCATTAGTGTATCCCCTTAAATGTTATGCCTTGTCATTTATTCTGGCAATTATTCTGTTAATTTGCCTGTCATTCAATTATAAATTTGCACTTTTTCTTTATATAAAATAGATCCTTATCCTTTGATAGAGATATTACAAAAATTGCAAATATCTCCTCCAAGTTTGTGGCTTGTATTTTCACATACCATTTTTGGTATTTATTAGTGAAAAATTATTCCTCATTATTATGAACTTTAATTAATATGTTCATAATTAATTAATATAACTTGAATGTGTTTATTTTTAGGTTAGCATTTTTAGGGTCTTAATTAAGAAGCCCTTTCCTGTAATAAAGTGTAAAACAAGACTTTCAGAATTTTCTGTTAAAGGTTAATATTTTCTTTCACATTTAATTCTTAGATTCATCTGGAATTTTATTTTTATGTATGTTAAGAAGTTCAGATCCAAATATATTTATTTCCTCTGAATAAACAGTTGTGCCATAATCATTAAACAATTCATTCTACACCTACTGTTCTGTTTTGCCAACACTGGTATTATTAATTTGCCATATGTTTTGCATGACTCTTTTCTGAGCTCTATGTTCTGTAACCACTCGTCAATATGCCTATGTCTCTGTGTGTATGTATGTATGTGTGTTTGTGTGTGTGTGTGTATGCATGTATAAACTGAACAGGGACACAGAATAAAACTGAAACTGTTGATATCTGATAACCCAACAACATACACTTTATTCTCCTTTAGGTGAATTTGGGTTATTTTTAGGCCTTTGCTGTTTTTCATGTATTAGAAAACCAACTTAATAAGTTTCTACAAGCATATGTTGTTATTTTGATCAAATTATATTAAAACAAAACAACTTGAAGAGATTGCCTTTTTTAATGCTACTGAGACTTCTATTAAGTGTGCATGGTATATTTTTCCATTTAGTTTGCTTTCTTTTAAAGTTTTGAAGTTTTCTCCATAAAGGTCTTGCACAACTTTACTCTTATTGGAAAGTGAAACACATTACACAGTGTAAATTATATTTTTAATTATGTTTTCTAACTAATTATTGTGGAGGAATAAAAATCCATTTGATATTGATAAGCTTTATTAAGTTTAATATATTGTCTGTAGTTGATTTTGAGTCTTAAATGTAGAGATCATTATCAAAGGATGACTTTTTTTTTCTTACCTTATTATGATGCTTAAGATTCCCAATGCAACACTAATTCAAAGGTATAGTAAGTAGGTATTTTTGTCTTAGTCCTGATTTTAAAAGAAATATTTTTAATACTTAGCAATTTAAAATAACATTCATTACATTTTCTCATTGATAATCTTTATCATGTTAGAGAAGCATTCATCTTCTATTCATTTGCTAAAGGGTTTTGTTTGTTTTGTTGTTTTTGTTTTGTAAATCCTAGTGGATGTTGAATTCTATTCAAGAATCTTCATGAGTCAACTGAAATGGTAATGCAGTTTTTCTCCTTAAACCTTTAATACAGGTAATTTCATTTTTCTAATACTAAATGATATTGCATCCTAAAAATAAATTATATTTTAGAATAATACACTTTCTTTTGCATACGCTGCTAGATTCAGTTTGTCCCACTGAATCTTCACATTGTGAAGTAGGTGCTTTACAGTCTCCTTACAGAGTGTCCTTTAGTAGTGATATGATCAAGGGTAAAGGTAGAACTTGCCCTCAAACCTGTCTGGTTGCAAACTCCAAGATTTTAACCATCTGCCATAACTCTTTGGATCCTTTGAAGTTTACAACTCATGAACGTGCATCAACATACATTTGCATAGTGTTCCACTAGTCTAGTTTTTTCCTCTTGAGACAGTAAGATCCAACAGGCTGATGTAATTAAACTGATGGACCTTGAAAATCAACCTTTTAGATGTCTGAGTGTAAAAAGAGGAAAAAATGATTGAACTTCAGGCATTAACATGCTCCAAGACCAGAGGGATAGATTATAAATGCAGACTAAAATGTCTTTTAGGTCTATTATAGAGAATGATTCTAAGTTTATCAAGTTACCATCTTAATAGGAAGGGAAGGACCTCATCTCCTTCCCATTTATGTATTAATAGATTTATGTATCTATCAAGCCTATTTACACAAGCCCACCTGCACTTACACACTTCCTCATCAGAACCTTTACCATTGTCAATCGTTCAATACAAAAGACATTCACTGAAAATGAAGCTTTTGGCAAGCTTTCACCAAACCATTCAATGTCCAAAGATTAATTCAGATCTCCTGTTATGTTTTTCTTTCACTTTGAACATGTATGTTTTCTCAACCTACTCCAGTTACTCCACATCCTTTTCTAAATTCCATCACTAGAGCCAAACACCATAGAGAACCCAAATGAACTGGAAAGAACCTAGGTCAAGGGAGGCAAATGCTTTGGAAAATTCAAGAATGGGTGTCAAGGGGTTCTGTCCCTTCTGTGCTGTTAAAAGCCTGCCCGTATTCAAGAGATCATGTTCTAGGCATTAATGGTATGCTGGAGATCCACAGAATTGACTGGAATCTCTGCTCTGGAACTTTGCTTCTCTCACATTGTCTTGAGGAGCCCTCTCTTGACCACCCTAATTTGCAGCTCTCCCACCCTGACTCTCCCTAATCTTTCTTATGCTATTTTCTTATAGCACTTATGACAATAATTAACAACACATATTATTGTTAGATCAATTCCAACAACAGTTAGCCAACTACAGTTGACCTTGAACAATGCAGGTTTGAACTGTCCAGGTGCACTTACATGCAGATATTTTTCAATAGTAAATACTATAGGGAGGGCTACATAATCAGTGGCTGGTTGAATTCATAGATAAGAGGAACCAAGGATATAGAGGGCTGACAATAAATTATGCACGGATTGACCCCCACCTTGTTCAAGGGTCAACTGTATATCAAGAGTTGGCCAACTATACAAACCAACAATAACAATAAATATAGCACTTTATTTTTAATTTGACACACATGGAAAGTTTCATGATGGGAGAAATTTTTTGTCTGCTTTTTGTTTGTTCCTTAATGTACTCAGGTACCTAGAGCAGTGCCTGGGACACAGTCACTGTGCCATGAATACTGATGGAAAGAGAAAAGGACACTGGAATGAGGGAGGTAAGGAGAGGAAAGTGAAAGGGAAGTCGCTCAGTCATGTCTGAAGTTGGCCTTCATCTCTCACTGTGCAACCTGGATTGGAACATGCTGACCACCACTGTTGGTCACTAGAGCAGGGTCTATATTCCTAAAATGTGGAGACAAATGATCTCAGCTCAGATATGCATAGAGAGTTTCCCAAGTACACAACCAGCAAGAATAGCCATTTAAAGGTCTAAGAATTGTGTTAACCTTAAAACACCAAAATCAATAGACAGCAGCAGAAAGGAATGGACTACGGATATGCACAGTGACATGATGGAATCTGAGAATCCCTGTGCTTAATGAAAAAAGCCAGGCACACAAAAGAAGCGGGCATTGTATGACCCCATTTGTGTAAGATGCAAACTAATCTACAGTGATAAAAAGCAGAGGAGTGCTGGCCTGGGGCCATAGGTGGAGGGAGGAATGGACTGCACAGAGGCACGAGACATCTCTGGCAGAGGTGATGGAAATGCTCTGCATCTTGGAAGTGGCTTTATAGGAGCTTATGACTGTCAAACCCCATTGAACTGTGTACTTTAAGTAAATGTGGTTTATTAGACAGAAAATATTTTTCAATAAAGTCAATAAGGAAAAGAATACCATAACTAGCACAGGGAGAGGCAGATGGCTCTTTAGCTTGGTTTTCTATCCAAAGAACAACAGCCACCAGACCTCTGTATAATCATCAGTCCAGATATCTACAATATGCAATCTCAATTATTTCTCTCACTTGCCCTTCCCCCCTTTCTAGCCATCACTCCTCCTCCTGATATGAAGAAATCCTGAAAAAGTATATCAGCATGCACAGTTCCACTCCTTCCACCTCAGTACCTGTGTGGCCACCCTAGATGTTGTTTGTACCGTTTGTCACCATACGAGGTTTAGCCAACACTCCATTTGAACCAAGGCAGCCATAATCCCCAGCATCTCCCTAGAGATTCACCCTGACCCTAGCCTCACCTTACTGTCCTCTTAGAAGTGTTTAAAGATCAGGAAAGTACCACAGAATGAAAGAAAAAAAAAAAAAAGAAAGAAAGTGTACTTCCAATAGAAAGATTTTTCATTTAAATGCACTTTATTGTGTGATGTATTCCTTTAATTAAAGTGTGTGTCTGGGTGCATTGGTTGCTATTACAGTGCAATTCCTCATGTTTATTGAACGCAAGAGTAGCTAGGGCAATGCAGTGGAAACTCACACATTAGCTAGAGTGCAACTTAAAGCTATAGTTCCCTGATCTTTTGAGCTTTTAAGAGGCAGATAATCTTCAGAGTTTGTGGCTCATTGTGATGAGATGCTCTCTATCAATTTGCATAGGTCTCTTTTGAAAAAACAATGTTTATTTCCAAAAACCTTATGTGGTTCATCTTGTTGTCTCACCGAGATTGCATCTTTCACCCCTAGAAGAAACACAGAACCAGACAGAGAAAGGGCAGACGCTAGACAGTTTCTACAATCTTCAAAAGATGAGATAGGGATATTGCTAACACTCCCATCATCCATGTGACTTTATGGTTTATAGAGAACTCCTCCTGAAGGGCTTGTGAAGTGTTATTACCTCCCATTCTGACTGTGGAACTAAAGAGGCAGAGGGTGAATGAGGTACCCAGGTGGTACAGAAAAGAGCAGAGATGTGCCAGACCCATGCCTGGCTCCAAGGCCAGTGCTCTTTCCACCACCACAGAGTTGGCAGTAAGGTGGCTGCTCTGATTCTGCCATGAGTCATGACCAGCTTTAGAACAAATCCTGGAACCTCTCTGGGTTTTAGTCTCTTTATCTGTAATCAGAGGGGATATTTCAACATCCATTTAATTCTTAAATTCTAATAGTCTCTTAAATATTCTTTCATAAACTGAGAAATGGGAAACCAGAGAAAAGGGAGTTTTATTTCATGATTATAGGAGAATGGTTAGTTTTCTTCCTTGTGAGGGCTCTGCAGCAGCATGAAAAAAAGGTAGCATTTATTTCACTGTTGCTCCTGCCTTTTTCTAAAATATACTGAGATAAATACCATCATAAAATATCAGATCTTAAAAAATCAGTTATTAGTCAATTAACCCCAATAGAGCAACTGTTTTCATTCCCTCATAATCTCTGACAGGTCTCCTCAACATACATCTATACATTTCCATGCTGATATATTATCTCACTGTGATTTTTTACAAAGAAGAAGGTTTATCCTTTTGTTCTTTAGGGCAAATATTGCACCTCTTGAATACTTTTTCTCTCCACCTGGATTGTGAGCTTATTGAGGGCAGAGATCCTAAATAACACGTCTTCACATGTGCCTCAGTATTTATTATTTGTTACTAGTAACACTAAAAGCCTTAATAGACATTTCTAGTATGTTCTTCTGCTTCTTGAATTTGTCTTTCCACAATTAAAGCTCCTCTTTCTTTTTCAGATTCCCCTAATAAAGTCAATCTGTCATTTTGGCTCTGGCATTCACTAGCTTTCAGTATAGAGGCAAATCACATACTTCTCTAATGACTTATTTTTAATTCTTCAATTTCAAAATTTAAAAAAATTACCAATTCACCAGGTAAATGTGGTATAAAAAGTACATGGAAGCACTTAGCACAGTACCTAGTATATAACAAGGGCTCAATAAACACGTGTTAGACACAAGAATACAAAACAACGTGTGTCTATGTTTACAGTTCCCCTTAGAGTCCAAGGGAAAAGAGAAGAAGAAGGAGAAAAAAGAAAAACTATGCAGTCACAACTTGATCCAATCCTAACTTCTCAAAACTACTCACCATTACTCTCTCAGTAATGTTCAACAAGATGGACAACATCCTCTAAAAACACACTGGCTATAAAGTAGTCACCACAAGCCTCTTCTGATAACTCAAATGCAACAAAAACCATGATTCAGGTACCAAAGGATAGTTAAAAAATACATCAGAAGCATAGATGCACCCATAATACTATTATAGCCTTCAAGTTCATCCAGATTGGAATAAATTCAGGACTGCTGATGGGAAAAAAAAATGTCTCCATGGGGAATTTCTACTGGAAATTACAGTAGAAATACAGGAAAATACAGATCTTCATCCAAGAACTGATTATTGGGTATATAGTATATGCTGGGCACTAGTCATTCACAAAGGGACAAGGATCTTCTCCATTGTACACTAATCTATGCAAAAAATAAATAAATAAAAGAAAGAGTGTTTATAATATGAAGTGGTAGATGCTAAGATGAAGCTGTGTCTGTGCAAAACTGAAAAGGAACCTGAATTTTACATAAGGCAGTTGGGGAAGGCATTTTTTAAAAGATAGGATTTGAGCAGAGACTTGAAGGCAACAAGAACCTAAGTCAAGTGAATACCCTACAACCCAAACAGGGTGACAGAAAAGAGGGTTGAGCTAGGATTGTACTCGGCAATGGAAGCCTGTGTCATGGGGGCTCTGAGAGACGGAGATGGGCCCAGGGCAGGGGATGGGCAGGCACACAGGGAAGACTACATATGGTGCCCGGGCCATGAAAGACTTTAAGGCTTTTACTGAGTGAGGTGGAATCTACTGGAGTTTGTGGTTTTTTTTTTAATGGAAGTAACGTTGGTTTATCACATTATATGTTTCATGTGTATAATACTATATTTCTACTTCTGTATACTGTATATCATGCTCAGCACTAAAAATTTAATTTCCATCTATCATCATCACATACGTTGATTCCCTTTACCCATTTCAGCCTTCCCTCCACTGGCCCCTTAAACTCGAGTAACTACTACTCTCTTATCTATACCTTAATGTTTGTTTTTCTTTGGTTTAGTGTATTCATGACTTTTTTCTGTTTGTTCATTTGTTTTTTTTTATATTTCATATATGAATGAAATCACAAGATGTTTGTCTTTCTCCATCTGACTTATTTCACTTAGTGTAATACCCTCAAGATGCATCCATGCTGTCATCATGGATAAGTAGCATTCCATTGTGTATAAATACCACATCTTTTTCCATTCATCCACTGAGGGGCACTTAGGTCATTTCTATAACTCAGCTATTGTAAATAATGCATATATCATTTTTGAATCAGTATTTTTATATTCTTTGGAGATTTTTAATCAGGGATGACATAATACTTACATTTAGTAGATCATTTGGCTGCTTTATGAAGCCAAAATTGATGGCAGATGGACAACAAAGGAAGAGAATGTGAGGCGGGATGATGGTGCCACAGAGCAGACTGGAGCAGTGGAGGAGGGCATGAGCAGCACTGGGATTCTAGATATGTTTCAGAAATAGAGCCAAGATGACTTTCTTAGTGATGGATGGTAGAATATGAAATAAAGAGAAGCTCCAAGACTCTAAAGTATTTTCCCTGAAAATCTGGAAGAATGAAATGGTGAGAGGGGCAAATTTGTGAAGGGGAATGAATAGAAACCATACGCTTATTTTAGGATGGAATATTTGGCCCATTTATGAGATACCTATATTGAGAAGTTAAGTAGGCAGTTGGCGATGAACAAATCTGGGGTACAGAGGAGAAATCTGGGCTAATAATTAGGATAAATAAATGGTATTTAAAATCATGAGCCTGCCTGAGATCATAATAAGAGGTACAAGATCATAAGAGGTACAAGAATTGTGCCCAAGGGCTCTTCAGTATCTTAAGAGGTCAGAAAGATGAGGTAGCATCAATAAAGGCTTCTGATATGGAGGAGCCAGTGAGGGAGAAGATATAGTGTTCCTTCTTCCATATAATTCCCCGCCACCCCTCACTCCTCTTCCTACTGAACACTTTTGACTGGCACTGCTGTATAACTTCTATCCATCTTCCAAATCTCAGTCTTCATACTAATTTCTCAGAAAGGACTTCTCTAATCCCCAATATAAAGTTTTCCCTAGTAATCACATCACATTGGTCTTTGCCTTCTTAACACTTTGGGTATGAGTCTGTGCACATATGTCTTTATTAATAGAATTAGATATGACGATTTGTATCATTCCATGTTTGTTTACATGTATACCACAATGAATATCCTCCTTCAATTGGACTATCGGTTATCTGTATGCAAGTGAAAAGTGAAGTCACTCAGTCGTGCCCGACTCTTTGCAACCCCATGGACTGTAGCCTACCAGGCTCATCTGTCCATGGAATTGTCCAGGCAAGAGTACTAGAGTGGGTTGCCATTTCCTCCTCCAGGGGATCTTCCCAACCCAGGATTGAACCCGGATCTCCCACATTGCCGGCAGACGCTTTACCATCTGAGCCACCAGGGAAGCCTTCTGCGTGCAAGTGCACGGTCTAATCCCATCCACCCCAGGGTGCAATTGTTGAATTAATGCAAGAATGAACATCAGACTCCTGGGTAGGGGTCCAATGTTCATTAACTAATTTCAATGTAATAGCAATACTGTGATGTTTACAAAATTACTCCCACTTTGCAGGCATGAAAACTGAGGATGACAAAGCTGAGTAACTGGTTGAAAGCCACCTTGTTAATAAGCAACTAGACCAGGATTTAAAAGAAAACACAAGTCTATCTAATTCCAAGCAGATGCCCTTTCCATATTGCCCCTACACCATAGCAGTTCCGTTAGTATTTGATGCTGGTCTATTTAGAAAGTAGTCAATTACAAATGGAAGAAGAAGTGAGGAGACTTGTTAAGCTCAAGCCTCATCTTCCCGGTCATTACCCCATACCTCTCAAGTTCTCCACCTTTACTTACTCACCACCTCACACACTACACACTGCACGTCTGTCTATGCCAAAAGGTCACCATTTGTCCTTCCTCTGTAGCCACTTTCTGCCATCCTCTGGCCTGTTTTATGATCTCACAGGGCCCACCCACGTGGACTGCATCAGCCCACCTGGCTTCCTCACGTTCCAGGTGGATTCAGCCAAAGGAAGGCACCTGCAGGAGTTTGGCAGGTAGGAAGACGAAGAGGGCAGGATTTGTCTTTCCCACTTCCTTCCTGCCTGCCTGGCCCTACATTTTCAGCAGGCACTCCCTCTCCTATGACTTCAGCTATTGGATGCTCCCCCAGACCACTTCAGCTCACTCCAGGAATTCAAGTGTGCTTGCTCCTACAGGCTGCGAGGTCTGACAGCTTCCTACAGCTGCTTCCTACTGCTGGTCTTAGGGCCTTGCTGTGCTGCACACCCCTCCGAAGAGTCCCTTCACTCCATTCTCCCTGGAATTCTAGCTAGGGCCAACCTCCTCCTCTGGGCCTGAACCTTGGCTGATACAAGGTCAAAGCACACCCCTTCTCGGTGTTATCTTGCTCTGGCCCCAGCCCCTCCCATCTTCCTGCACAGCCCAGGCTGTCAGGCAGCTCACTGTACCATGCCCACTCTGGTTTTACAGCCATCCACAGTCCCATAAAAATCAATGGAACAAAAACCCAGAGAATCTTTATCACACCTGAGAAATTTCCCATAACTGCCCTGAAATTGTCCTGGATCTCCTGTGGTAAAACTTAAAGAGATGAATAAAAGAAAAAGAAGGAAGAAGTTTTGACATCCAGGTGTAAACAAGCCGTAATTCCCATCTTTTCCATGACTGGATGAGAAATGAAGTGCCCTGGAGGTGCTTGGCTATCTGAAGACAGAGATAATGTCTCGTGGGCCTCCAGTTCTGAGGGCCACACTGTTTGCATAAACATTTTCCAAACCCCAGCTCCCAATTTCTCGGGAGGGAGCCCTCGGCATCAAATAGAGCCTGGGCAGTAGGAACAGTGTGGGGGACAGGTGCCCAGCCTGGGTTCCCGCCTCTGCCCACTCAAGCTAGGACGCTGGGTAAGCACAATTAATGACAAAGCGGTTTGTACAGTTTATGTAAACATATTAAGACCTTGCTCTGCACGTTTATCTGACATTAAGTGATTAACCAGCTGCATAAGCTAATATTTATACATGACTTGTAATTGTGCAATGCAAAGTAGGCCCCATTTATCAAGGAATCGGAGAATTCAGAAAAAGAAACAAGAGTCCAGGGACATTCTAGTAAACCCTACATGTTCTAGGTGAGGAAACCAAAGCAGAGGAGGGGAATGATATGTCCATAGTGGGAAGAGCAAGGGCCAAGGGTCCCAGTCTCCACTGGGTCTTCTTCCTGCTTTATTTTTTTCTATTTTCCACTCACAAGGAGAACACAGTACCAAATTCTTAAAGAGAATACAAATTCGAGTTTTCCTAACTTCTTTGAAGGCCAGAATAATAATAACTAACATTCTGTCAGCTCTTCCTCTATGCCAGTCAGATGCTAAGATCTCCATGGAGTAAAATGATTGAATCTCCCAACATCACTATGAGACTGATGCACTTGTTAGGAATTTAAAAGATTGAGAGCACAGATTCTATATCCTGGGTTCACATCCAGCTCTATTAAAGAGCTGCTTTCTGTCCCTGCTTTTACATCTATGAAATGGCAGTGATGGCATTTATATCCTAGGGTGGTTGCATGATTAAGTAATAATCAAATAAAGCAGTTACCATGGTGCCTAAAACATAGCGAGCGCTCTTAAGATGTTCCCTATTTTGTTGTTAATTATATTCTGTATTTTGTAGATAAAGGAAGAAAGGCAGAGAGATATTTTTTAAATGTGCTCAAGGACACACACAGATTCCCAGCTGCTAAACAACAAGGCCAGGTTCCAACCCAGGCCTTCCGTTTCCAGAGCCAACATTCCTTCTCACTGATACTGTTGAATAGCACATTCTGTGACGGTGGGAATGGCCTACAGTTGTGCTAACGCATACACTGGGTACCAGCTGCATGTGGCTACTGAGAACTATGAAATGTGGCAAGGGCAGCTGGGGAGTGGGTTTTTTAATCTTATTTATTTGTAAGTAATTTATAGCCTTATTGAGTAATGACTACTGTATGGAATAGCTGACCTCTTCACTACCTTATCATTTTGGAGTCTTTACACCTAGCTTAGTACCTGACCTATGGGAGGCACTCCATTCACTCTCTTAGATATAAACCCTTATCCCCACCTTCCTGACATTAGGGTCTTCACAAGGCTATCCTCTATAAGGGGTTATATAACTAAGATGATCCCATAAATGTCTGTAAAATGGATGAATAAATAAATGAATTGCCACCTCAGTGAGGTCGAAAATGGCTCCATGTGAAGCAAGGAGGGTCTCCTGGTCTCCCCTCCTCTGTCATGATGAAGACCCCTTACTCAGCCTGCAGCCTTTCAGGCTTTGTCTGCTCTTAAGGAAAAACAAGTGGCCAGATTCAGAGGCCATAAATTATTGGTCACTTGGTCCCTACCTGGGCATACAGTTGAGTGTCTGGAGGAGAATTTGGAATGCACTGATCTCTCATTTTGATTCTGGTGGATGTATCTCTCCATGTGCCTAGAGAACTTTTAAAATGCACTTAGAGTCCACTTATATCCTATCTGGGACCTGAAAAATTAAGACACCTCAGCATGCAGTCTGAGCAGCCTCTGTTTGAATCCCAGTTCTGTTGTTTCTAGCTTGGGTGTGTTGAGTCTATTGATGCTGTAATACCTTAGTCATCTTATCTTTAAAATGGGAACAACAGGGCCCTTCCCCAAAGGGTGGAAAGAGAGGCCGAGTATGAAGAGCTTAGCGCAATGCCCAATGTGTTGTACTTGTTCAAGAAACAATGTTCTACATCGCCCTGCAAGGTTGGAGTTATGGCAAACGCCTCCTCTAATCGGCCTGTCACTAGCCCATCCTTCCTTTCAAGGTTTTTCCCTTGAGGGGATTCTACAGGCAACTTTTCAAAGAAAAAGAATATTCAAAGAGTGAGCATAATGCTGGACCCGATCCATATTTTTGCATAAATTTTCAAATGGCAAAAGCAATTTCAGGGAAAATTTTGGATAATGACCATCACCATCAAAAAGCACTTTAGTGCCTCTTCCTAAGTAGTACTGAAGGAAGAGGACAAGACCACAGAGTCCTGCCCTCTAGGCACATTTCAAAAGATCACTTAGACACAATCTGTTCTGTTCAGAAAATCTCCAAACCCAATGGCTTTCTCAGCTCTTATCCCTCTAACAGCATTTGATTCTCATCGAAACCTTGAACCTCTCTCCTTCCTTATGGCATCGTGCATTTCTGGTTTTCTTCCTGCCTCAGGAACATTCAACATTCTTCCTTTGTCTCCTTGGCTGGCTGCTGTTATCTCTGTTCTGCTACTTACTGCCCACTAAGGTTACTTAGTGACCTCTGAAAACTAACCTAACCATCCTGAACCTTGATACCACTATCCACAAAATCAACAAAATGATACCTACCTCAGAAGGTTAGTTTGAAGATTATATAGGAGAAATAGTCCATAACTAGATGGTATTTCATCTCTTAACAAGACTTTTTACATGATAAATAAAATAAAACTCAGAATCTTAAATAGTTTCCCAGCTTAGAAGGAAATTCCAAGGTGTCAAAATCAAACTGAAAACTCAAAATTAAAGTTATAATCAGGAGCTGTCTCAGTCATGATCAACGGTAAATACAGGCTCTTGGAACTGAGGGGTGGGTTCTAAGATTTATTCAAGGAAAAGAGAAATCTTTGTATCCTACAAGGTAAATAGTTGGAAACAGCCCATTTTAAAAGTTTGCAGTGTTATCAGACATGAGACAGAGCCTTAAAATATGTTAGTCAGTGTCTGGACAAGCAACAACAAATTGCCTACTGATCAAAGTCTTGGATTAGGGTGTGTGGGAATAGCCACCAAAGGAAACAAAATCACAGGCCCATTACTGCTATGGATCTGGAGTTTGAATTCATATGACCTGCATGAGAGACAGACAAATAGACATACAGATAGATAGATACGGCATATCCATTCATATGCTAAGGGATCAAACAGAGGCAAATGCAAAACCACCTATGGGGGATATCCTACAAGCCAAGGAACCTCGTAAGAATTCAGAATAGAAAACTCCATGTGAAGATGAACTAATTACTTAAAACACATACATAATTCCCACCCCCAAAACACATACACACACACACAAATAAAACTCTATGATATCTGAAATTAATGGAATTAACAAATGAGTCAGAAAGAGGCTAGAATATTTAAATTAGTATAAGTAAAACAGAACAATGCTTAGTATATATCAGGTATTCAACAGGTTCAATTTCCCCACCCTCTTTTCTTCTATATCCTAAATATTGCTTCCAAAAGTCTGCCTTTGTCTCCTTGTGTGGGACATTTATTTTTGCTTTTGTTATAGTTTATTCATTCATTCATTCAGCAAAGGAGCCCATGAACAGACCTGAGCTTTAGGAAGACTGTCCTTTGTGCTACCACCAAATTGACTCATCAGATCAGATCAGATCAGTCGCTCAGTTGTGTCCAACGCTTTGCGACCCCATGAATCACAGCACGCCAGGCTCCCTGTCCATCACCAACTCCCAGAGTTCACTCAGATTCACATCCATTGAGTCGGTGATGACATCCAGCCATCTCATCCTCTGTCATCCCCTTCTCCTCCTGCCCCCAATCCCTCTCAGCATCAGAGTCTTTTCCAATGAGTCAACTCTTTGCATGAGGTGGCCAAAGTACTGGAGTTTCAGCTTTAGCATCATTCCTTCCAAAGAAATCCCAGGGCTGATCTCCTTCAGAATGGACTGGTTGGATCTCCTTGCAGTCCAAGGGACTCTCAAGAGTCTTCTCCAACACCACAGTTCAAAAGCATCTATTCTTCAGCACTCAGCCTTTTTCACAGTCCAACTCTCACATCCATACATGACCACAGGAAAAACCATAGCCTTGACTAGACGGACCTTTGCTGGCAAAGTAATGTCTCTGCTTTTGAATATGCTATCTAGGTTGGTCATAACTTTCCTTCCAAGGAGTAAGCATCTTTTAATTTCATGGCTGCAGTCACCATCTGTACTGATTTTGGAGCCCAGAAAAATGAAGTCTGACACTATTTCCACTGTTTCCCCATCTATTTCCCATGAAGTGGTGGGACCGGATGCCATGATCTTCGTTTTCTGAATGTTGAGCTTTAAGCCAACTTTTTCACTCTCCACTTTCACTTTCATCAAGAGGCTTTTGAGTTCCTCTTCACTTTCTGCCATAAGGGTGGTGTCATCTGCATATCTGAGGTTATTGATATTTCTCCCAGCAATCTTGATTCCAGCTTGTGTTTCTTCCAGTCCAGCGTTTCTCATGATGTACTCTGCATATAAGTTAAATAAACAGGGTGACAATATACAGCCTTGATGAACTCCTTTTCCTATTTGGAACCAGTCTGTTGTTCCATGTCCAGTTCTAACTGTTGCTTCCTGACCTGCATACAAATTTCTCAAAAGGCAGATCAGGTGTTCTAGTATTCCCATCTCTTTCAGAATTTTCCACAGTTTATTGTGATCCACACAGTCAAAGGCTTTGGCATAGTCAATAAAGCAGAAATAGATGTTTTTCTGGAACTCTCTTGCTTTTTCCATGATCCAGCGGATGTTGGCAATTTGATCTCTGATTCCTCTGCCTTTTCTAAAACCAGCTTGAACATCAGGAAGTTCACAGTTCACGTATTGCTGAAGCCTGGCTTGGAGAATTTTGAGCATTACTTTACTAGCGTGTGAGATGAGTGCAATTGTGCGGTAGTTTGAGCATTCTTTGGCATTGCCTTTCTTTGGGATTGGAATGAAAACTGACCTTTTCCAGTCCTGTGGCCACTGCTGAGTTTTCCAAATGTGCTGGCATATTGAGTGCAGCACTTTCACAGCATCATCTTTCAGGATTTGAAATAGCTCAACTGCAATTCCATCACCTCCACTAGCTTTGTTCATAGTGATGCTTCCTAAGGCCCATTTGACTTCACATTCCAGGATGTCTGGCTCTAGGTGAGTGATCACACCATCGTGATTATCTGGGTTGTGAAGATCTTTTTTGTACAATTCTTCTGTGTATTCTTGCCATCTCTTCTTAATATCTTCTGCTTCTGTTAGGTCCATACCATTTCTGTCCTTTATCAAGCCCATCTTTGTATGAAATGTTCCTTTGGTATCTCTGATTTTCTCGAAGAGATCTCTAGTCTTTCCCATTCTGTTGTTTTCATCTATTTCTTTGCATTGATCGCTGAAGAAGGCTTTCTTATCTCTTCTTGTTATTCTTTGGAACTCTGCATTCAGATGCTTATATCTTTCCTTTTCTCCTTTGCTTTTTGCCTCTCTTCTTTTCACAGCTATATGTAAGGCCTCCCCAGACAGCCATTTTGCTTTTTTGCATTTCTTTTCTATGGGAATGGTCTTGATCCCTGTCTCCTGTACAATGTCATGAACCTCATTCCATAGTTCATCAGGCACTCTATCTATCAGATCTAGGCCCTTAAATCTATTTCTCACTTCCACTGTATAATCGTAAGGGATTTGATTTAGGTCATACCTGAATGGTCTAGTGGTTTTCCCTACTTTCTTCAATTTGGCAATAAGGAGTTCATGATCTGAGCCACAGTCAGCTCCTGGTCTTGTTTTTGCTGACTGTATAGAGCTTCTCCATCTTTGGCTGCAAAGAATATAATCAATCTGATTTCGGTGTTGACCATCTGGTGATGTCCATGTATAGAGTCTTCTCTTGTGTTGTTGGAAGAGGGTGTTTGTTATGACCAGTGCCTTTTCTTGACAAAACTCTATCAGTCTTTGCCCTGCTTCGTTCCGTATTCCAAGGCCAAATTTGCCTGTTACTCCAGGTGTTTCTTGACTTCCTAATTTTGCATTCCTACACCAATGCAAAGAAAGGAATAAAAGAATTCAAGGCAATAATGGAGAACCAGGGACCAAGACAGAGGCAGGCAGTTCAAGGGAAAGGCAATCTATCTGCCTACAAGAGAGTAGCCATGTGGTTAAAATATATATATGAGAGAAGGAGCTAGTGGGATAGAGCAGGGAGCCACTTGAGGAATCTTCATGCCACTAGTGGATTCTAATGGGTTGGGTCCCCAAGCTTAGGAGCGAAAAGCATCCTTCCAAACTTTGTGTGTGTGTTTTAAAGGCCAAGAGTTGGACCATGGAAGAATGAATCCTCCTGATCCCCGATTATATAATAGGGCTACATTCAGGGTTTTCAGAAGTTACTCTTGGAGCAAGAGATGTTCACTCTGGAGGGGACAACAGTAATTGGAGCAAGTACTAAGCTGTGCCACCTATTTAAATGGTTTTTACAAGGAGAGAAAGAGGACTTCTGAGCTTTGGAAAACAGTGTTTGAATGAGGTGGTACCCAAAGAGAAATTATTTCCGGTAGATAGAAGAGTAAAGGAGGTATATTTTTACTTTAATGTGATAAGGCCCTAGCTAATAATTAGAATTCTCCAAAACCAGAATTGGCTGCTTTGAGAAAATGAGCTCCCTGAAACTGGAAATGTGTAAACAGAAGCTCTGTGGTTGCTGTCAGAGCTAATATACAAAGGATTTGGGAGCTGGACTAAAGACCTGTCCAGCTCACAGATTCTATGAGAAGACCCTAAGAAGATAAAAGGCAAAGAAAAAAGGTTAAAAGCAGCAGTAAACACACTGCAAAAATATTTACCAATGAGAATATATAAAAGAAATTCTATATCTAGAAGTATTAATGAAAACTAAAAGAATTTAATTAAATAAATGATAATAAGAGTGTTTTCCCTCTCTTCCTTTTTCCTGTTTCATAACAGAGGGTGAGTACTCATTCCTATATGCAATCCAAAGGAACAGCACCAAGTGACATGGGCACAACTGAAATGCTAAAAATGTCATAGTTCCCATGCTGTCATCACTTCCCTCCTCTGTGTATATTTCCATGAGAAAGAGCTAGATCAAGCTCTGCTGTCTTCAACCCTGTAATTAGAGAACATGGGCCCTGATGCATAGAGTCAGAATCCCAGCTTGTGGCTTAAGGGGCAAAGATAGCCCAGTCACGGCCATCCACACTCCAGGCTAACCAAGGGCTGATGCTTTCTCCTGGGAAACTCCTTACTGATATATGGTCCTATTATCCAACTATTGCCCAAGTGGCCCCCTTGGCCTAAGACCTCTGGCCTTTCTAGTTTTGAGTCTGGAGAAATAGATATTAAGGAGATTGAAGGATCAAAGAACCTTGGGAGGTAACTTCACTCAAGAGAAAATATCCTCTGAAGTCCTAAAAAAGTTAAAACTCAAGATAGTAAAAAAATAATTTTTTAAAAATGCAGAATAAGAAAACAAACAGAAAAAAAAAAAAAAAAAAAAACCTGCCAAGAAGGATAAGGACAATCAGAGGCCAAATCACATGGAGATCAGTGTCATCTGGTTGACTGCAGGGCCAAGCAGAGAGCTCACACTGAAAAAGGATTTAGCACAACCATGATGTTGGAGAAGACTCTTGAGAGTCCCTTGGACTGCAAGGAGATCCAACCAGTCCATTCTGAAGGAGATCAGCCCTGGGATTTCTTTGAAAGGAATGATGCTGAAGCTGAAACTCCAGTACTTTGGCCACCTCATGCGAAGAGTTGACTCATTGGAGAAGACTCTGATGCTGGGAGGGATTGGGGGCAGGAGGAAAAGGGGACGACAGAGGATGAGATAGCTGGAGGGCATCACCAACTCCATGGACATGAGTCTGAGTGAACTCTGGGAGTTGGTGATGGACAGGAAGGCCTGGCCTGCTGCAATTCATGGGGTCGAAAAGAGTTGGACATGACTGAGTGACTGAACTGGACTGAACTGAAGGATCCTTTACCCACAGGACTCTCATGGTACACCCATGAGCTTTATATCGGGATTCTCACCTACATAGAATGAAGTAAGTTCAGAAATGTAAAGTCACATACTCTAGGTCTCACCATTGGGAAAAAAGAGAAGCATGGAGTTATAAACCCAGGTCTTTTGAGTCCAAGTTCAATTCTCTCCAGAGCCTAACTCTGTGTCCCTCAAGAGGGTCAACTTTCAGCTGACTATTAATTATGAATTGTCCTCTAAACTGTTTCCTTAACTGAGCCTTTTTCCATAACAGATCTGTCACCAAGCATGTGTCAAGTACCTAATAAGTACCCCAGTGAGTTTCCCTCCTTGGTGAAATCTTCCTCATCCTTCAAAGTCCAGCTAACTCCCTCCCCCAATATTCTGTAGTCTCCACAATCCCTTCCCTGCTGGTGGTCTCAGAAAGTCATTAGTTTCTTAGATTCCTATGTCAACATACGTGATTAACAGTTCATTACTTTTTCTCTCTCATTAGACTGAGCTACTTCAGGGAAGGTCTGAGTCTGATTCATCATTATATCCACATAAGCACTGTATACAATTATTTAAACCTTTCAAGTTCTCAGTGAAGTTTTGTAGAATGGAAAAGCAACCTCCGGCATAAGAAAATGAGGGTCTTGTTACAGAGCCAAGCTGTACACATGAAACAGACATTGAAGAAAAGATCGTTACATGCTACACTCTGTATCCCAGATTTTAATTACTGCAGAGATAATCCCTAAGGCAGAGTCCCCGGAAAACAAAAAGCACACATATACCTCTCCCACCTCCAGCTCCAGATGTGCTCTCTCCTCTCAGAGATTGGAAGCATCAACAAAGGGTTGTTCCCTATGACTATAAAGACAGGTCACTGTCTGATCAAGACTGGATTTCTTGATATGATTATTGATGGAAAGTCCAAGTCTCACACCAAGAGAGACAGAGTTGGACAGAAAAGTACACATACTAAATTCTAAACAAAACTGAAAGTCTACATGAAGCTGATAAAAGGCAAAACTAAAGATTATCTCTGCTGCTGCTAAGTTGCTTCAGTCACGTCCGACTCTGTGCAACCCCACAGACGGCAGCCCACCAGGCTCCCCCGTCCTTGGGATTCTCCAGGCAAGAACACTGGAGTGGGTTGCCATTTCCTTCTCCAGTGTATGAAAAGTGAAAGTGAAGTAGCTCAGTCGTGTCCGACTCCTAGCAACCTCATGGACTGCAGCCTACCAGGCTCCTCCGTCCAAGGGATTTTCCAGGCAAGAGTACTGGAGTGGGTTGCCATTGCCTTCCCCAAAGATTATCTCTAGGTTTTGAATAGTTTATGGTAAAGAACTGATGCACTCAAATAGCCTTTGTTATTTTAATACAGACAGTTTCCAACCTCCAGGTGAACTATGTCAAGAAGAAATCACCTTCACAAGATTACTTAGCCTTTTTATCACCTGTAATATCTTCTCTGTGTGGTAATCTGAGTTTCCAAGGACCATCTCTGGAAAAAAAAGCCACGTTTTTCATTTTCCACACACCTTGGCTGCATCTTCCTTCACTGAAATACTGAAGTATTTCCTTTCATCTCTTCACTGGGATGTGAGGGCAGAAATTTGTATTTACCTGACATTTTAAAGTTATGTTTTAGTAGTAAGGATATTTTTTTTCTCTATTACTAATTCTTTTCTCTCAAAGTCCCTTTAATAGCTTCAGAGCATCTTCTCTTACACTAGGTAATTTCACTTTTCTGAAACCAGTTAAAATAGTTCTATTTCACAAGTGAAGAGGTACAAAGTATGCTCAGTCACAGAGGACACAGTATGGCCAACCCTGGTAAGTATTCGACGTGCTCTTGGGAAGAATGTGTTCTGCTTTGTTGGATGAAGTATTCTATCAACATCAGTTAGACTAAGTTGCTGTGTTGTTTAATTCTATATCCTTACTGATTTTTCTTTCTACTTGTCCTATAAACTAACAAAGAATCAAAAATTAAATTTTAAAATACCATTTAAAATTATAATTATGAAATGCTTAGGGATAAATCTGGCAAAAAGAGATGCAAGACCTATAAAATATTTATATAAAATATTGCTGAGTTAGATTAAAGAAAACCCAAATAAATAAAGATAATATGTTCATGAATCAGAAGACTTAATATATGTAAAATGCCAATTATACTCAAATTGACCTATAGGCTTTCTGTAATCTTAATAAAAAATTCCAGAATCTTTTTCTGGCGAGGCGAAATCAACAAGCTGATATTCAAATTCATATGGAAATTCAAAGTACCTAGAATGACAACAACTTTGACAAATAAGAACTTTAACAGACTTACTCCCTGACTTCAAGACATTATAAAGTTACAATAATCAAGATATTGTAGCATTGGTGTCAGACAAATAAATGGTTGAAATGGAATAGAGTACAGAAATTTAACTGTATGTATATGGACAACTGATTCTTGACAAAAGTTCAAAGGCAAATTCAATGGAGACGTTATGATCTTTTCAATAAGTGGCACTGGAATAATTTGGCATCCACATGCAATAATAATAAACTTTGACTTATACCTCGCACCATCCGCAAATTTAACTCAAAACAGATCATAAGGCCTAAATATAAAACTTAAAACTATAAAACATGTACAAAAGGGCAGAGGAAAAATCTTTGTAAACTTGACTTTGGCAAAGATTTCCTAGATATTATACCAAAAATATGATCCAAAAACAAATAACTGAAAAATTACACTTTATCAAAGTGACAAGAGTTTCTTCATTGAAAGACACTGTTAGAGAATTAAAAGACAACCTATGGTATGGGAGAAAAATATCTGGAAATCCTATATCTGATAAAGGACTTTCATTCAGAATACAGAAGGATTCTCAATACTCAATAATAAGTCAAAAACAACTGAATTTTTAAATAGGCAAAATATTTTGTCAGTGATATCATCAAATAAATAATATAGAAAGCAAAAAAGCACATGAGAAGATGATCAAAATATCCTTAGTCACTAAGAGAATGAAAACTAAAATCACTACATCACTACACACCTATTAGAATGATCAAAATTTTTTAAAAATAACCATAACAGATGGGAGTATGCTGCTGCTGCAGCTAAGTCACTTCAGTCCTGTCTGACTCTGTGCGACCGCATAGATGGCAGCCCATCAGGCTCCACCATCCCTGGGATTCTCCAGGCAAGAACACTGGAGTGGGTTGCCATTTCCTTCTCCAATGCATGAAAGTGAAAAGGGAAAGTGAAGTTGCTCCATCGTGTCCGACTCTTCACGACCCCATGGACTGCAGCCCACCAGGCCCCTCCATCCATGGGATTCTCCAGGCAAGAGTACTGGAGTGGGGTGCCATTGCCTTCTCCGAGATGGGAGTATATCAAACTAAAAAGTCTTTGCAAAGCAAAGAAACTATCAACAAATGAAAAGGCAGCCTACTCAGTGGGAGAAGATATTTGCAAATGATATATCCAACAAGGGGTCAATATCCAAAGTGTACAAAGAACTAGAGATCTCGTCAATAAAATTTGAGATACCAAGGGAATATTTCATGCAAAGATGGGTAAAATAAAGGACAGAAATGGTATGGACCTAACAGAAGCAGAAGATATTGAGAAGAGGTGGCAAGAATACACAGAAGAACTATACAAAAAAGATCTTCATGACCCAGACAACCCCAATTGTGTGATCACTCACCTAGAGCCAGACATCCTGGAATGTGAAGTCATGTGGGCCTTAGGAAGCATCACTACCAACAAACTAGTGGAGGTGATGGAATTGCAGTTGAGCTATTTCAAATCTGAAAAGATGATGCTGTGAATATGCTGCACTCAATATGCCAGCAAATTTGGAAAACTCAGCAGTGGCCACAGGACTGGAAAAGGTCAGTTTTCATTCCAATCCCAAAGAAAGGCAATGTCAAAGAATGTTCAAACTACCGTACAATTGCACTCATCTCACACACTAGCAAAGTAATGCTCAAAATTCTCCAAGCCAGGCTTCAGCAGTACATGACCCGTGAATTTCCAAATGTTCAAGCTGGATTTAGAAAAGGCAGAGGAACCAGAGATCAAATTGCCAACAACCATTGGATCATTGAAAAAGCAAGAGAGTTCCAGAAAGCCTTTGGCTGTGTAGATCACAACAAACTGTGGAAAATTCTTGAAGAGATGGGAATACCAGACCACCTGACCTGCCTCCTGAAAAATCTGTATTCAAGTCAAGAAGCAGCAGTTACAACTGGACATGGAACAACGGACTGGTTCCAAATAGGGAAAAGAATACATCAAGATTGTATATTGTCACCCTGCTTATTTAAATTATATGCAGAGTACATCATGAGAAATGCTGGGCTAGAAGAAGCACAAGCTGGAATCAAGATTGCCAGGAGAAATATCAATAACCCCAGATATGCAGATGACACTACCCTTATGGCAGAAAGCGAAAAACTAAAGAGCCTCTTGATGAAAGGGAAAGAGGAGAGTGAAAAACTTGGCTTAAAGCTCAACATTCAGAAAACTAAGATAATGGCATCTGGTCCCATCACTTCATGGCAAATAGATGGGGAAACAGTGGAAACAGTGGCTGACTTTATTTTTGGGGGCTCCAAAATCACTGCAGATGGTGATAGCAGCCATGAAATTAAAAGACGCTTATTCCTTGGAAGAAAAGTTATGACCAACCTAGACAGCATATTAAAAAGCAGAGACAGTACTTTGCCAACAAAGGTCCATCTAGTCAAGGCTATGGTTTTTCCAGTAGTCATATATGGATGTGAGAGTTAGACTATAAGGAAAGCTGAGCACCGAAGAATTGATGCTTTTGAACTGTGATGTTGGAGAAGACTCTTGAGAGTCCCTTGGACTGCAACGAGATCCAACCAGTCCATCCTAAAGGAAATCAGTCCTGAATATTCATTGGAAGGACTGATATCGCAGCTGAAACTGCAATACTTTGGCCACCTGATATGAAAAACTGACTCATTTGAAAAGACCCTGATGCAGGGAAAGATCGAAGGCAGGAGGAGAAGGGGACAACAGAGGATGAGATGGTTGGATGGCATCACCAACTCGATGGACATGAGTTTGAGTAAACTCCAGGAGTTGGTGATGGACAGGGAGGTCTGGTGTGCTGCAGTCCATGGGGTTGCAAAGAGTCAGACACAACTGAGCAACTGAACTGAACTGAACTGTAGCCTGCCAGCCTCCTCGTCCATAGGATTTTCCAGGAAAGAATACTAGAGCTTATTGCCATGCTCTCCTCCAGGGGATCTTCTCCACCCAAGGATTGAACCTGGGTCTCTTATGTCTCTTATGTCTCCTGCATTGGCAAGTGGGTTCTTAACCCCTAGTGCCACCTGAAAAGTTCATTCATAACATATCCAAATGTCAAATCATTAAATCATTATGCAGTATACCTGAAACTAACATAATATTTTGTCAATTATAGTTCAATTTAATTCATTAATTAAAAATTAATTATAACAAGTGTTGATGAGGAGGTGGCACAACTGTAACTCTCATGTTCTACTCTTGGGAATGTAACATGGCATGAGGACCTTGGAAAACAGTTTGGCATATTCACAAAAATTTGAACCTACAGCTATCATATGATCCAATCATTGCAGTATTAAGTAGGTGTCCAAGAGAAATAAAAGCATATATCTGTGCAAAACTTATGCAGAAGTGGTCATAGCAGCTTTATGCACAATAGCCAAAACCTAGATTAATCCATTAATACGTGAATGGATAAACCGATTTTGGTATAGAATGGAATACTCCCCAGAAAAACTAATAATAAAGCACTGATACGTGCAACATGGATGGATCTCAAAATACTATGATAAGAGAAGAAAGCCATGCAAAAACAGAGTACATCCTGTTTCTTTTATACAAAATTCTAGAGAATGTATGCTAACCTATAGTTACTGTCAGCAAATCCCCAACTGTGAACACTGTGAGGGGTGGGAGGAAGGAATTACAAAGGAGCGTAAGGGAGTGATAAATATGCTGATTTTCTTGACTCCAGTTATGAACACATGGGCATGCTAGTGTCAAAACTTATCAGATTAGTACAGTTTAATATGTGCAGTTATTACACATCAATTATGCCTCAATAAAGTTGTTTATAAACATCTGAAAGCAATTCATAGACTGACCTTAGTTTTACTTTAAGTAATGTTTATGAGTACTTAAAAATGTTTAACTCCAGAAGAACATCTTAACTCTTCAATACCTATATCTTCAAGATATCACTCTTCAAATGCCAAATAAACCATTTTGAAGCTAGCTCAGACCTTTTCCCTAAATATGTTTTCATAACGATCTAGAGTTCTATTTTTGTCATGCCTAGCATTTTCACCATAAACACCTTTGGGACAAGCAATTTCACAGTGCAACTATTCAGTACAATAATTAGTTGAAAAGCAATTTTGACATAAAAGATAAAATAATTGGTTGGCAATTTGGTTTCATTTCATCATTGACATGCTGCTCCTATTTTTATATTATATAAATTTTAGGTCTCATATGGTCTATACTGTGATGAGTGGACACAATGGCCTTAAATTAGCAGATAACAACTCTAGTCTTTGGAAATATGGCACTAAGAAAACTTACAGGAAGTGTGAGGCAAGAAAGTATAAAGCCAGTCTGTACACTACTAGAAAATGATAACAAAACAGTCTGCAAATCTTTCAGGAAACCCAGCCACCTTCCCACTCGTCAAAACCAAGCTACGGCAAATGAAAAAGAGGTTGCTTATGATTCACAACAGGCTTTGGGAGCTTTAATTATGGAGTCTTTGGCTGATTTAGATACAATAGCTTGTTCACTCATGTCATCTTTACCAAATTTATCACGCAACACGAGAAACTGAAGGCAAGGAAGAAAAATCAAGCTCCCCCATCCCCCTCAAAGACACGTTACATGATTCCTGATGAACTTAAGTTTCTTGAAAATGACAAAAATTCTTTGCTATTTGTTAGTGTACAACATGATGCCAACAGAATTTCAGCATTCGATATGGAAATTGGCTTTGATGATTTGCTGAAATATGACTGGGCATGTGATGGAACATTTAACTGAAATCCACATATGTTCTGCCAGTTATGTACATTACACATATTGACGAAAAATAACAGCATCCCTCCTCTGTTTTCCTTCCAGGGAAATCTGAAGAGTTTTACAGCAGATTTTTCTGTATCATGAAGAATTTATGTCTAACATTAGGTCCTGAAGCCTTAACAATCAACTTTGAGAAACAAATTAATTATAGTTTTCTCTAAGATACACCCAAATATGATGATAAGCATCAGTGTACACATTTTAAATATATTCAATATTTTTTATAGTTTCATTTTTCACAATAAAATATTTTGCTAATTTTATTATTTTTCCATGTTTCATTGTGTTCTTTTAATGCCCTTGTTTTATTTTCATTATTTTATCTTTTACAGCAAATTATCTTATGGTCAATTAGTTATGCAGTGAAACTGCCTGCAGTGAAGGTAGGGAAAAGATTCAATACCTAGAACTCTATTTTGTAGACTTATCATCATTGCCATCAATTACTCATTTCATCAATGCTTCTCTGTCCATGACAGGTGAGATAGTATCAGTATCCTTCATTATTGCATCCCTATGTCATGGTACACAGTATGTGCTCAATAAGTACTTGTGGAATATAATATCTCTGACCTGTTATCTGAGTGATTAAGAAGGAGGTTGTTGATACTTTCATTATACTAAAAAATATGAGATAGTTTTTGCTTTCTAAACTTTTCTTCATTTTCCCATTTATTCCGTCAATATTCATTTGAGAAAAAAATTATTTCAAGATTCTAAAACATGAATTGATGCTTTTGAACTCTGGTGTTGGAGAAGACTGTTGAGAGTCCCTTGGACTGCAAGGAGATCCAAGCAGTCTATTCTAAAGGAGATCAGTCCTGGGTGTTCTTTGGAAGGAAGGATGCTGAAGCTGAAACTCCAGTATTTTGGCCACCTCATGCGAAGAATTGACTCATTGGAAAAGACTCTGATGCTGGGAGGGATTGGGGGCAGGAGGAGAAGGGGACAACAGAGGATGAGATGGCTGGATGTCATCACTGACTCAATGGACATGAGTCTGAGTGAACTCCGGGAGTTGGTGATGGACAGGGAGGCCTGGCGTGCTGCGATTCATGGGGTCGCAAAGAGTCAGACATGACCGAGCAACTGAATTGAACTGGACTGAACTGAAAACATGAATCTTTGTAAGAATTTGTTAGGCCCTGGTATCAGTTAATACGTTACTTGGGAGGAAAAAAAAAAAAAAAAGACATACATCATGGCATACTTTTCAGTTATTTTTAATGATTAAGTTGTGATACCTGTAATGGTGATTAGATGAATAATATCAGTTATTTACTTGATTTTTAAAGTGGTATTTCTCAGCATCAAAAAAGGGAAGAGATTGTAAAAACCTGAGGGTAAACAGATTATATCAAGGGTAATGATCTACTAGTTAAACTGGAAAGCTCCCTTCAAGGGCTGGAGCCTCTGGGCTAGAAGGTTCCAGAAACCATCCTTGCCTGAGATAAAAAAAAAAGGAGACAGTAGATACCTCAGCCACCTTCCAGCATCTCAATTATGAAAACACTCAAATCCAATATTAGTACAACAATACTGGAAGAGAGAAAAGTTAATGTATCTTTTCTCCCTCACTCATTCCCCAGCTGCTTATTACAAAGCTCTGAATTACGATCCCTGCTATCTCTACCAAGCGCTTCAAATCAGAAAGTCTTCATTTTAAAAAGACTGTTTCAATAACTTTCTCAGACAGATACTGCTGGATGCTGCCTCCAGTGCTCAGTGCAGCCAAGGGAGGCAACGGGCAACATGTCAGAAAAGCAGCTGAACGGAAAAGCAACCAATAAAGAAGGTCTTTGTCCCTTCCATGCTACATCTTGGTGGCAATGCCCACCAGGGTCTTCCCTCTCCACTCAGTGTGTTTGAGAAACAAGTATCTCCTTGGTCAGGAAAGAAATGTGCTATGGGCACAGCCTATGGCCTTAGATATTTTTGAAGACAATTAGACCATCAGATCAATGATGTCCCTTTGATTCCTGTCACATCAGGGTTATCAGGCACCCCTCCTTCCTATAACTACTACACAATCATCAAGTTTGCTCCTATTTTCAAATCTCTCTATAATTTGTCTCCTTTCTTTTCCACTCCACAATTATTATCTTAACTCAGGTCTTCTTTATCTCTTGTCCAGGGACTTAAAATTTAAGATCTTTGGATGTCCTAAATACTGAGAAGCATTTTGGCCTCTCCACCCCTCATGTACTTAAAGTATGTAAAACCATAAAATCAAAACGTATGCTAACATTAAAATAGCTTTTTTTCTAAATTTTTCTTAAAAGTCAGGATAGTTATATTCCATAGATAAGGTTGTCCAGGGAAAGCTTTATTTCAGAAGTCATATTAGCATTGAGTTGTAAAAGAGAGAGATAGATAACTAGATAAAAAAGGAGAAAAGGACTCCCAGAGGGAAGTATCTATGCCAAGGTATTCTGGGCTGAACCAGGAGGATATATTTCCCTATTACATGAGTGAACAAAAGACTTGGGGAAAGGGTTAGAAAATGAGACAGTCTTCAAATTACAGTGATCTCTCTGCTGAGCTGACTTTATCTTCCAAGCTATGGAGAAACATATTACAATGACGAATTTAAGAAGATGTGTAGGTTTTCCTGCTGATTCAGTGGTAAAGACTCCACCTGCAATGCAGGAAACGTGGGTTTAATCCCTGGTTTGGGAAGATCTCCTGGAGGAGGGTATGACAATTCACTCCAGTATTCTTGCCTGGGAAGTCTCATGGACAGAGGAGTCTGGCAGGCCACAGTCCATGGTGTAGTGAAGACTTGCATACGATTCAGCGACTAAACAGCATGTGCAACACCTTCAGGTCATTTAAACCTCTTTCTCTGAGATCTACTGACATTTTCAAATGCAAAGAGTAAATAAAAATCTCAGACATCAAAACCAAAAATCAAACACAACAAATCTAGCTTATACAAGCAAATAGCCATGATTCTCAAAAATAAGTTTCTAGCAGAGATTTCTTTCAAACTGTTCCCATATGTTCTCCATGGCCTTAGCACCATCTTTCCTCTCATACCTTCCATGATTCCCTAACCCAGAGTCAAAGCCAAAGACCGGGTTGAGACCTTCCTGACTAGTCTCAGGAACTCTCATGAGCATTTGGTTTTCATTCCAGGGATAAACCCCACCCTTACTTCCTTAACTTCCCACCCCAGCCTCCTAACACATTCTTCCTGGTGGCTGGTTACATTCCACTTGCCTCAGAAGCAATCGTGCTACACAGAGGAAACTCTTCAGGTCAGCACAGACCCAAAGCACAACAAGATTTTTATCACTTAGTAATCTGGACATGCATTTATCAGCTGAATTGTATCTCCTCCAAATCCATTTGTGGAATGCTAATCCTAGTACCTTAGAATATGACTACATACGGAGATGAAGCTTTTAAAGAGTTAGAGTGAGCCCTAAAGAAATATGTTACTATAGGAAGAGGAAATTAGAACACAGAAACACACAGAGGGAAGATTTCATGAAGTACCAAGAGAACAGCCATCAAGAAGCCAAGGACAACATCCTCAGAAGAAACCAACCACACTGACAGCTTGATCTAATCCAGCTTCCAAAACTGTGAGACCTTACATTTCTGCTCTTTAAACCACCCAGTCTGTGGTACTTTGCTACAACAGACCTAAAACTAATACAATATGTGACAAGATGGGCAACAGGTTTGTATTTCTTTTCACCATAATTCCTCTTTGGAGGAACTTTTCTTATTTCAAGATGGCATGGATCAATGTTGCTGCTGCTGCTAAGTCACTTCAGTCGTGTCCGACTCTGTGCGACCCCATAGACGGCAGCCCAGCAGGCTCCCCTGTCCCTGGGATTCTCCAGGCAAGAACACTGGAGTGGGTTGCCATTTCCTTCTCCAATGCATGAAAGTGAAAAGTGAAAGTGAAGTTGCTCAGTCGTGCCCGACTCTTAAGCGACCCCATGGACTGCAGCCCACCAGGCTCCTCCATCCATGGGATTTTCCAGGCAAGAGTACTGGAGTGGGGTGCCATTGCCTTCTCTGGAACAATGTTAAGAGAAGTCAAACGTATGACCTGTGTCTGGAACTCTGGATACCTGGGCTTCCAGGAAGCAGAGCCAGGTAACTAGAGGATTTTGCCTGCTGTCAGACAGAGGATGCACTGAAGCTGGGGGAAGGTTAGTGAGTGTGTTCGCTTCCTCTCACAGCTGTAACAAATTACCACAAAGGTAGTGGCTTACAACAACTCAAGTTTATCATCTTATATTTCTGGAAGTCAGAAGTTCAAATGAGTCTGACAGGGTTAACACCGAAGTGTCAGCAGGGCTGTCTTCCTTCCAGAGGTTTTGGAGGAGAACCCATTTCCTTGTCTTTTCTAGCTTCTAGAGACTGCCTGCATCCCTTGGCCTGTGGCCCCATCTTCAGAAAGCATAATTTCAACATCTGCTCCTATTGTCACATCTCCTTTTTAAATGCTTATTCTTCTGTCTCCTTCTTGTAAAACCAAACCCCTGAGCACACCTGGTAATGCAGGATACCCTCCTCATCTCAAGATCCTTAATTTCATCACATCCACCAAGTCCCCCTTTGCTCTTTATGGAAATGTATTTACAGGTCTGAGGATTCAGAGACGGGCATTATGTTGGGGGAGAGGATATTATTTGGTTAACAATAATGAGGAAAACGAGAGGGTCAGCCCAGAAGGGACTTAAGAACACAGAGATGTCAAAGGAGACTTGCTTGTGTCCCCTGTCCTTCCCTTTAGAATTCTTCAGATACCACTACCAAAATCACAACACGCTTGTCACGCAGTTGGTTCGAGTTCCCCCAGGAGCAGAAACTGAGATAAGAACTAAGTGGTGTGTTGGGAAATAGCATGGGAGCACAGAAATTATAGCCAATGGAGTGTAGAAATGATACGTTATAAAGTCAGCTAACTCTGGGCAACTAGAGCTTCATTCCATTGGGACATTCTGGAAAAAAAGTATAAAACTCTTTGGAGTTGTTCCACATGAGAAGAGAAGAAACTATGTTATCTCTACACCAAATTCTGTTGGTCATTGGCTGAGGGCTGCTCCAACATGTTAACTACATGGCACTTCTATAGAAATGGACTGAGTAGCCTCAAAAGGCTTCAGAGAAAGCCCTCCAGCAAAGAAATGCAAATGTTGCAATCAGAAGTCAATGGGACCATTTCCTTTACAGTGGAAACACCAAATGGATATGGGCAGGACTGTTAAAATTAGGTTTTTCAAGGAAACCAGTGACATGGCTGACTTTTCCATCCTTACTGATATGGGGTTGAAGTAGCCCATAAATACGAGGTAACAGCTGACACCTGGATTGCACAGAGAAGCAGCAACAACAGAAAGTGACTTCTGTGCTTGTCTTATACCTATAAACCTGCCGCGGCTGCAACTCACCGTACAGTCTCTGTCCCTGAAAAAACCAGCCTTGAACTCACTGTCATCTGGCCCCCATTCAGGACTTCCGTAGAGCCCTGTTTCCAGTATTTCCCTGGTCCAAAGCCAGTTTCCCCCTCCTCTCACACTCCCACATTTGGCTTAGACAGAACATCAATCCGCAGTGCTGCACATCTCTATTGCTCTTTTGAGTAGACAAAAATATATTGGATAGAGTTTCCCTCCACCTACTACTTCCTCCCTTCATTAAAAAAAGAAAATTAAAAAAGAAATTACCAAAAAAAAAATCTCCAACTGTTATTTTCTCCTTTCATTTCACTCCCAAGTCCTCAGCCCTTCCTCTCCATTCTCAGCCATAAATCAGGCCTTTCTGGAGTTTCCATGTCCAAATGCACAAGGACAAAATGCATGTGGGTACTTTTCAGTAAGAAGTCAATGTTCTATAATTTAATTTTCTCCTCTGACATTAAACCTGCCATTCTTTGTGTAATCTGAGTGATAAATTCAGAGTCAGACTTCATCTTCCTGACATTAATACCTATCAGTACTCCAAATGCAAACAATTGTGACATTAGACTTTATAAAAATTACCAAGCACACTAACTTCGCTTAATTAAACCATTTAAAAGCTGCTTTTGTTACATTTAATGAATGATATACTGCAATGAAACATGCAGCAATACAAATACTTCACAATGGTCCCAATTAAGACTCACTTCACTTATGCCAATTGACAACACAAGTATTCCACACTTCATTCAGTTTGTGCATTTTAAATGAACTGGTTAGTGAGAAGGGTGCTTCTTTGCTAATGAGTTTTGTAATCAAGGCATCTATTTTAATTTCAAATTGGTTAGATTGGGGGAAATTGCTAGACTAAATGACTGGTACTAATTAGGATTATAAAAATATTCATCATGCCATGGAATTAACATGGGGGTCTGATTTTCCTATATTTGCATATTGCTTGAGTTTTGGGGAAAAAATCTTGACAAATTGTCTTCTCTTTAGCAAACTGAACAAACACTATATCTGTTTTAGCCTTTCTTTTCATTTAAAGCATAATACATATTCATGGTTTGTAAATGAAGTTAAATGATTTCAACTTCTATCTTCATTACCATATTAAAGATGTCTCTATAAACTTCCTTAAAAAAACCAGATTATAGTATTACCTATTTGAACAGCAAAGACTTATTTAATCTATATATGTTAACTCAAACACTGGAGCAAATGGATGGGAAAAGTGAGCAAAACTGCATGAAACCTGAGACACACACACACAAAACTGCTTTGTTGTTTATTTTCTGCCAGGGGGAAATTATTCAGTCCTATGACTTATCAGGAAGCAATGTGATGACTTTCCTATTCAAGGCGCCACCTTGGTAAGTGACATCAGCTGAGGCATGTGCTAGCAGTAACTGGATTCCTCTGAAGACCTGGTCTCTGCCTGGCTGAGTCTGTTGTGTCACTGGTTCGGTGTTCTCTGAGGCTAAGGTTTAGTGTAAACTGGCCCCTATGGGATTCTGCCCCAGGTGGCAGAAAGTCTGTCCATCTACTAGTCAGAGTCAGGTGTGATGGTCGTAGTTGAGGGTCTCAGCCAGATGCAGAGAGCAGGCCAGTCCCCTCACTGTCGGGGTGACCTTGAGCAAATGGATACTGCTTTCAGGAGTCACATACTCACCTATAACTTGGAAATAACAATACCCACTTGGCAGATCCCTATGAGAATTCAATGTAACCATGTACATAAAAGCACCCATTGGTGCCCATACACAGGGATACCTAAGGACATATTTGCTCTGTTTCCAAGAAGCACTTACATGTTCAATACCAAGTAACGTAACATGAGGAATATAACAGTTACTGAGCACAAATACCAATTCACTGCATACGTCTATACCTCTTGGCTCCAGAGTATTTGTTTCCATTAAAGCTGTCAAATCAAATAACCAAATGCCAAGTCAATTTTAGGATATAGTCACAAAATTCATCTGAAAAACCACCAGAAGAAATCACTTTCTTAATATCTAACTATAGTGGGTGCTTCTAAATAATAAAACCTATATCTATCACTGAGTTGTAAATAATATGGCTTGAGGTTATATCCAAAAAGAAGATTTTTTTGTTAGAAAAAAACATAGTTCCTTGAGTTTCACAGTTAAAAAGAGACCATATAGTGAGAAGCAAAGCTAAAGAAAAGAAAAACCTCAGACTTGATATATTCCCAGTCCAGGGAAATTTTCCTCTACACCACACCACCTCTTGAAAATGTAGTTAAATTATAACTTAAAGTGATTTTACCTAAATTGACCTTAT
Source organism: Bos taurus (assembly GCF_002263795.3). Taxonomy (NCBI): domain Eukaryota; kingdom Metazoa; phylum Chordata; class Mammalia; order Artiodactyla; family Bovidae; genus Bos; species Bos taurus. Next base: position 25,883,430 of record NC_037353.1, on the reverse strand, counting down.
TCACACTTAAACTGTTTTTTTAAATATCACTGTCTTATATTTGGGACTAAACATTCAAGGCAGCAAGGACATCCAACCAGTCCATCCTAAAGGAGATCAGTCCTGAATATTCACTGGAAGGACTGATGCTGAAGCTGAAACTCCAATACTTTGGCCACCTGATGTGAAGAACTGACTCATTTGAAAAGACCCTGATGCTGGGAAAGACTGAAGGCAGGAGGAGAAGGAGACAACAGAGGATGAAATGCTTAGATGGCATCACCGACTCAATGGACATGAGTTTGAGTAAACTCCAGAAGTTGGTGATGGACAGGGAGGCCTGGTGTGCTGCAGCCCATGGGGTCGCAAAGAGTCAGACACAACTAAGCAACTGAACTGAACTGAATTGAATCATAAAAGTAATCTAATGAAATAATACAAAATCTAAAAAATAAGTGGCATTAAAAAAAAACCCTAAAAACAATACCATCATCTTAAGAGAACTCAGGTAATATTTGGCAATATCTTCTACTATTTTTAATTTTTTTCTTCTTCCTTCCCTCTTTGTTTCCTTCCTTCCTTCTTTTATTTGTTGCATACTTATACTCAAAGCGTACTACTTAATTTTCTATGAATCATGTATTAATTTATATATATATAATGTCTATGAGATATACAAGTACTAAATAGATATTAATATGTATCCATGTTGCTACATGGTCATCATAATCACCATTTTAATGGCTGCATAATATTCGGGCAAATGTATATACCCTGATTTAAAATCCCTTAGTGTTGAACACTCAGCAAATTTCTATCCAGATTTTATGAGTGATTTTGATAAACTTTATTATGCCTAAATCTTTTTGGTATTATTCTCTTGGTTCAGTCTCAGAAGTAAAGTAGCTGAATCAAGTTATGAAAACGTGTTTGTCTTCTGATACATTGCCAAGATGTTTTTCAGGAAGGAAAACTCATTTGCATGACCATCAGTACAATTTCAGAATGAGTTTCACCAAAACTTTGTCAACACTAGGTGTCTTCCTTATGGCACAGAAAGGAAAATATATTTAAATTAAAACTTATTAATTTTAAATGAGCATCTTTGGAAAGTTTCCTTGTGAATTCTCTGGATTAACTAGACTTATTGAATGTCAATGAATTCTTGCCTTTGGCTTACACTAATTCTTTAATGCTAATATTTTTAAAGTCTCCTTCTCTGTCAGTTACCTCACTTGCTATCTTCCAACCTTTCTTCAAAGGAATTCATTTTGAGTCTATTTCTTCACCAGTTTAGCCAGCCATTAAAAACGACCCTACTGATAGCAGCTGGACTTGGGGTGGAAGGTAAGGACCCCACTGATAGCAGCTGGACTTGGGGTGGAAGGTAAGGATCCCACTGATAGCAGCTGGACTTGGGGTGGAAGCTAAGGATCCCACTGATAGCAGCTGGACTTGGGGCGGAAGGTAATAACTGAAAAGTACATAAGAGAGATGCTGCTGGGATTCCAATCATGTTATGCTTCTTGATCAGGGTGCTGGTTCCATAGGTACATTCAGTTTATGAAAATTCATTGAGCTCATGATATGTGTACTTTTCTGTATATATATTATACTTTGATTTAAAACATTTAAAGACTGACCCTGACTTTAAAAGGTCAGGTACCAGAGGGGTGGGTCATGGTAGAGGCAGAGAATGGAGGAAGGATAGGAGATTTGGCCATGTTAGATCAGCCAGATCATAAGCCCAGAGAGGCTTGCAAAGGAAGGAATAAGCAGAAGAACTCCTAGATTCAACTGGAAAACTGGAAACCTAGGGTCAGAATTAGGCAAAGGGATGAGAGTTAGGGACACTGGGCAGCAGTGTGGGCACAAAGTACCAGCACATATGTGAAGGTAAGGTCACTCCACACAGGAAGGGGTGGAGGAACACAGAGAAGCTTACATGCAACCAGAAGAGGGTGCATCACACGAGCCCTTGCCCACCTCTTCCTATTCCTGTTCCTATAGTCACCTCTTTCACCAAAGGATTACCACACCTGAATTTCTATCATGAGAGCATAACTGCTTCAGGAAAGGTGTTGTTGAGAAGAAATACCTGTATACCCTTCTTAATACATATATATGCTGCATCTTCCATTAATTATTTTAGCAAATGTTCTTTTCCTGACCGAAAGGTGTCAGGTTACCAAAAGGGACACCTAGAAGGTAGAGGCAGGGACCTGAAGTCTGGGACATGGTATAGAAAAGGCAGGCTTGGGAAGATAAAGACTTTGCTGACGTCTGTTCCTTTGAGCCAGCATCCTTAGAGCAATGTTGCGAAGACTAGAGATTCTCACTGCACCACCCTCACTGAATGCAAGTTAATATTGTGCATTAAATCAGTTTTGTCATTCAGAACTCAGCTCAAATAGGTTAATGCTAACATTTGAATAACATGGTGGTTGTGCCATCTTTTTTAATACAAAATAGGGCTATTCTCTCTCAGTCCACTGTTTCTGTGTTCACCTTCAGGAAGTGGCCTCCTGGAAACTGGTGTTTCTATGGTGATGGAGACAGCATATTTCTATTGTATGAATGAGACATCTGTGAGAGCGGTGTGGGCTCACCCTAGGTGAGTGGGGCTATGGATTTTCCGTTCTCCTCTTCAGTGCTACACAAGTGATTTTATAGGCATGAAAGAGGACCCGATGAAAACGCAGTGTCTCTCTCTAAATAAAACATACCTTTTGTCCCAGTCTTATTCCACAGGGAATAGGCTTCAACACCACAGCCAGCCCAAGGTAATTCCCCACAGCCCCGTCCTCACCAGCTGGGGAGCCATGAAGCCTTTCTGTCAAGGCTGCTGAGGAAAATTCCCATCTCCTGCTAATCCTGAAGGCTCTGAGCACAATTACATTTCTAATCAGAGGGTTTTCATGAGAATATAAACGAAAGAAATGTCTTCATTTGTACCAGCATTCCAGAAGTACAAATTTAAACTTCCCTTTGAGTTTTCAGGCCTTCTACACACTAGATACACCCTAACTCACTGGTGTCCTGCTCACTGTGGCAGCCCACCCCCTCCACTGCAGACCCTGTTTGGCCAGTGACCATGCCCAGAGGAGCCTGGTGAACTACACAGTTCATGGGGTCACAAAAGAGTCAGACATGACGTAGCAACTAAACAACAATTCCCAAGACCGCATCAGTTTCTTAACCAGCTTGTCACTCTGTCAGCTGCTACTGAGCTTGGTGGATGGCCAGCAATAAAAACAAGACACCCATAGCTGCACACCCCCCTCCCTCCAAATTACCACATAGCAACCCTTCATTATGTGTGCCAGTGTTTCAGAAAGTGGCTTTTACATTGAAATTTCAGGCAATTCTAGACTAGTCTAGCCCAGAAGCGTCTGAAAAACAATCATGTCTGAAATCCCATTGAGATTCTCATTTCTGATGGCCAAAGCCAGCTAGGTGTGCTAAAGTTTCATTTTGCCAAGAAGACAAATGATAACAGAGAGCCCTGCAATCCCACCTCTCATGCAGGAAAACAGCTATTATCAGCTCTGCAGCTCTGCATCTCTGTGTCCACGTTGCATGCATCTGTGAATACATGAGCATGTGCCCATTCGAAAAACTATAGAGTTCCTTGTCAATATGAGGGATTGGTTTTAAACATCAGCTTTCTGTAACTATGAGAATAACACCTAACTTTTTAAAGGACTGCAATGTCCTCAAAACCGATCCCAAAATCTTTTCAAAACTTCTCGGTTTCAGTAAGATTATTGAGCCCTCCAGCTAATTCAAAATATCACAAAGTGAGTTGTTTCAGTCGTTAGCAAGGAAACAGTCTGATGGAGGCAAAAGAGAATCCTGCCTTCTAAACAACTGGTAAATACGCAGCTGCCCTAAGATGTTCTAGAGCTTTGGTTCTGAGAGGAGAGGAGTAGCTTTTCTTCTATTATTTCCAATTTGGTCAACCATAACATTATTTCTGCTGTGCTTTTTTTAAAACCACCAAGATTCTTATAAAAACATCTCCAAGATTCTTGTACACAAGAAAGAATTTCATCTTTACTGAGTCAGTTAATGTTAAAATGCAAGATGGCAGGAGGATCTGTAAGGCAGAGGGGAGCTGGCATAGGAGGTAATAGGACCCACAGTATAGCCAGAACAGGACTTGATCAAAGGCCCACATCGCACTGAGGAAGGACACAGAAAGACTCTGTGAGACTGGGACGCATCAGAATTGGAGAGGCATGATCCTCCCACAGGGTCAAGTGCAAGGTGCATTTGCCCTACCTCCACGCCCTTTCATCGCTTTGGAAGTTGGAAGGCTTGGCTCTCTTTCACCACCAACCTGGCCCTGACCAGCACAAGGTAGCCAAGTTTCCCAGGGGATTCACAAGCTGCCAGCCAATATCTCAATGAACACAAGATTATGTGCACTCTCAATTTCTAGACAGAATTTTGTTCTATCCAGAAGGTATTTCCTTAATTCTCCAGCAGTGCCTTTATTGAGTGAGAGCTCCTGGCAAGTTTCCTGCAGCTTTGGGGTAGCAATTTGGAAGGTAGAGCAATTGGATATTGTCCTTTTAAAATATCATTCAATTAGGTCTTTTGTAATACATACAAGGTAAAGAGATAGCCTTACAGATTCCAAAGAAATTGCTAGTGCATTTCATCAAAGGCACAAAAATGGAAACATCGATTCTCTCCTCACCACAAACATCTCCCTTTGATGCTGCAGTTACCTTAATACAAGCACTTTTCATTCTCTTTGGAAGAGGCCCGCGCCTCAATGCATGCATGTCAGAGAAGGCTGCAGTCCGAAACGAGACATCTGTATATCAGTCTCGGCTACCCTTGCATCTTCATTTGCTGCTCCAAAGCATCCCTCTCCTTGACTCTAAACCAATAAATTACCCCCAAATAAAGAAAAACTCTGCTGTAACCTGAATGCCTGGATGATGTTTTATGGCATCTCGACAAATGTTGCCGGGGGCATCATCAGCCTTCTCACACCATTTATTTAAGAGTGTCAGGGCACCAGTTAGAAACTTTATGGGCCTAAAGAACATTCAGCCACTTCACACAAAAGATGTCAACAAGAAAGAGAACTTAAGGAAGAATGCATCCAGAAATGTTCAGTGTGGTTAGGAAAATCCATCAGTGCCCACTGCCACATTTGCAAAGATTTTCACCAGGTGAAAAAGCAACCATCGAGTCAGAAACTATCTTGAATGCATTCTATCTGTAAGGGACTTCACGAGCAACGCTGTAGATGTTCTCAGTGCTGTGGAGCTGGAGAAAAGGAATACTTCTATATTGCATTTGGTTTATCAACCTCTTGGCATGAGATGTCTGCTGCCTAGCTGGTCTAACCTAGCTTGTCTCTGCATAAATAAAAACATGGTTTAAGACTTCTGAGTTTCATCTAAATAAATTATCATACAGCCATTTAGTAACATCTAAATGATTTATTTTTTTCAACACATATTCAAAATTCCTGGCTATACTAAGCATTTAAACAGAGACTATCTGACATTTGGCTAAGTCTTTCATACAATATCCACCTGATGCCATGAAAGAAATGTATTTGCAATGGTTTTTGCTCTGCAAATGTCATGCGGGTGTCCTTAGGGGACTGCATTTAGCACCTGATGCCCACCTTGAGGCTCTATTAATGAGAGATATAAAGGTTATGTTGAAACTATTGTTTAAAGGTGCTGACACCTCATACACACACACTCACATTTACAAATTACAGATTCAAACATATAGTGAGGAGCAACTGTTTCAGGACTTGAGAGAACAGAGACAAGAAGCTATTTTAAACATTATTCTGTAGACAACTCTATGTAGGACAGTACTTGTAAGCATCCATCCCCTTTCACTGATTGATTCCACAACATTGTGACATAATAGTTTGCCATCACACACTGTACTAAGGTTCTGGAAAAAGCAGGAAATACAAAGAACAATCTAAATTCTCTTCTCATAGATATAAATTGATCAACTATAAAGGGCTCATTACCATAGCAATGCATCCATCCACTAATTCATTTGCTTAACAAATATTTGTGCTGTGCTTAGTAGCTCAGTTGTGTCTGATTCTTTGCGATCCCATGGACTGTAGCTCTCCAGGCTCCTCTGTCCATAGGGGATTCTCCAGGCAAGAATACTGGAGTGGGTTGCCATGCCCTCCTCCAAGGCTCTTCCCAACCCAGGGATCGAACCCAGGTCTCCCGCATTGCAGGCTGATTCTTTACTGTCTGAGCGCCCATGGAAGTCCAAACTTTCAAATATAGCAAATATTTACTGATCATTATTAAATGGCAGGCACCGTCCTAGAGACTGGTGCTACAACAGTGAGTAAAAGTAGACACAACCCTGCTGTCCTGGAACTTGCAATCTAGAGAGAAATGCAAATGATGCCAAGTGCACATCAATCAACAGGAAAATCTCAACCATGACAGGTACTCTGAAGGGAAGTGTGCATAGCCTTGTAAGAAAGAACATCAAGGGGGATTTAACTTTGTCAGGGAGCTTAGGGACGATGTCCTGCGGAAGTGATGTCTGAGATCTGATAGTGAAGAGGTTTACTGTATGGAAGATCCCAGGCCCAGGAAAGAGAGCAAGGGAGACAGCTGTGGGGAGGGACTGAAGATGGTCACTGAAGTACTAACAGTGAGTTAGAAGACAGAAGGAGGGACCAGACCAAGCGGGTGCTATTGCAGCCTACTGAGGACTTTGGACTAATCTGTGAGCAAAGAGAAGATGCAGAAGGAATTTAAGCAAAGGCATGAAATCAAAAGATCTACATTTGGGAAATACATAGTTCAAGTTACAGGATGAACACATACTGTGAGAACTATCAGGGCTACCTCCTAGGTTTCTGACTTTTGCACCTGAATGAATACAATTAGGGAATACTGGAAGAGAACCAGCTTAGATGTGGGAAGATCAAGAGTTCATCTTTGGAATATGTTGAATTGAAAGGCTTCTGAGACATATAGTAGACAAGTCAAGTACACAGCTGGATATAGGTATGGATCTGAAGCTCAAAGGGGAGGACTCATTGAGGTACTCTATCTTGAATGTACTTTTAGAAAACAATGAGATGGACATGTTTGAGGCTTTCCTCCCTTTGCTAAACTGAGAACAATGGCATATTCCAATTCAAGGCAGCATGGTGTGATAGAATATGCCTAGACTTGAAGTCTGACAATAAGCTTCCAAGTTCTGACTCCTCTAGCTACCAGGTGAGTGGTTTGGAACAAGTACCTTGGCTTTTCTGCACCTTTGCTTACTTCAGTCTCCATAAAATTATTTTGAATATACATTTCCCATTTATAGCACAGGGTTTGTTTTAAAGGTTAAATGAGTAAAATCACACAAAAAACCATCTTAAACCTGTGAAATGACAAATGGCATAGTCATTAATGAAATATACCCACCTGCATATTTTGATATTAAAGACCAGAAAGGAAAGTTAGATGCTGCAGACACAATCAATGTAGTTGGAACAATGCAATGTCATTGAATACCCTCGTGTATATGGACTGAGTAAATAGGCAAGTGCTTTTCACGGGTGGTACCTGGGTGACAGGATGTGAATGAAAACAGAATGTGTTCACCTTTTGATCCAAACTGTAGGCCAGTACCCAGTCCTCCTGCTTGGGGTGAAAGAGCAGACTCTGGATGTAGAAGGTGAGCCGGTATTTCTGATAGGTTGCCCCTTCATCTGAGCTGATCAATATGCTGCTCTCTATCTCAGGATCACTAAGAAGCATGATCTAAAGAAAGGAAAGAGAAGAAAATATAGACAGAGTCAGTAGCAGAGAATAAATACAAGAAATTAAAGCATAAATATAAAGTCATTTCTACTTATATATCACAGCACAGAAAAGGGCATCTGGGTCTCTAGATGAAATACTGGTATTTTTTTTTCCTGATTCAGTCCTTTATTGGTGAATTGAGCTAAAATACTGTGCAAGGTTAGGTCTGCATACAAATGAGGCTTCATTTTTCTGATGTCCATCTTCTAAATACTTTCATTTTTGATATTTATACTTGTACATATTGGAAGTTTATTCTTATGGTCCTCTGTCCCTTGACCTTGGGATCATCACACCTCTGTCTTTTCGTCTTCCCTCTGTCAATTCTCCACATCACTCTCCATCACTCTCTTGCTTTTAAGTCATGAAAAAGATCCCACTGTTTTGTTCCTTCTGAACAGTTTTAGAGATTTAATTGATTTAGGTGGTTTCATGATCCCTTTGCTCTAGTTGTTTTCCAAAGCACATATCCCTGAAGGCCATTTTTGACAAATACTGATGCTCAAGAAAGTCTGTCCTTCCCAAGCCGAATGCACAGAGTGGTGTAGTGAACAGACATCTGAGACAGCAAGTCCAGGTCTCAACACTTCTCTGTATACTGTCACCTTGGAGCATTACTTAACTTCTAGAGGCCTCGGTTTCCTCAACAATAACTGAGTCTGATGATACCAGAACTGGCTTTGAATGCTTGGCATAATGCATATTCATGACAAGTGATAGCTATGGTTACTATCAACCTCTCAGGAGTCAAAAGTCTTCTATTCATAGGACCTCAGTGGCATTGGTCTCACTAAATGTGTGAGTGACATTTCAGTATTTAAATCCAGTAGACACTCAGACCTATCTTTCCCTTAGTTAAACCCTTTGCAGTCTTTGTGGCCACTGACAACTCCATCCTTCTGGAAGCATTTTATTCCAGGGGCTTCTGTAACACCATACTTATCTTGGTTTTCCTTTCTACCTCTTTTGATTACTTAACTTTCTGTGATTATCCTTATAGTATAACCATTGCTCAACCCTCAGTTTTGACCTTCTCTTTTCACTAGACACATTGTTCCTCAGTGACCTCTTCCACTCTCATTTTTATTTATTTTTTTGTTACCACTTTTCTGGCTACACTTCATAAATTACAAGTTAATCTAAGGTCTCCTCTCAGTTTCAGACTTGAACACTAAGTGTTCTGGCACTTTCTTCAGTTTGAATATCCCACAAGACCTAAAACTCAGCATGTCCCAGGATACCTCATCCAAGCCCCTGTCCCCACCCCTAGTGTTTCCTGGTTCAGTGAGGGTTTCCACCAGCCACCCATGTGAAGCCAAATGCCCGGGGTTCATCCCTAACTCTGCTTTCTCATTCACCTCCTATAATTAATTAGTCTCTAAGCTCCGCATGTTTTACCTACTAATTAACTCTAAAATCAGATCCATTCTCTCCCTGCCCATTGTGGTTCTGTTAGTCTGAAATGTGACCATTTCTGTATTGGATTCCTGTAAGATACCCCTAGTCCATCTCACAGATTCAACCAGTATTCCTCCAATTCCCTTTGTATACTGTGGCCAGAATAATCTAAAACCATTCAGTGACTTATCTTTGATTTTCCTACACCCTAAAATTCTTCAAATGGGTTGACATAACCTGCCCCTTGTGTTTGTTTCGCTCCATCATTAGCACAGCTCTTTTGACCTTTATCATCCAGCTCAACCCAACTTCCTTGAGTTCCTAATGTTTGTTAAGTGACTTAATGAGCAAATGAGTTTATTTCCTCTCGTAATTCGTCCTGTCTTGGGCTGTACTGCCACTAGCTGTTAGGGTTACAGCTACACACAGTATGTACCGTGGGGTCCAAAGTACCAAGTAAAGTCAAAGAAACATTTCCTTATGCTTCTAAAATGAAACTCTTGAAGAGTAGAGTTTTAAAATTTTACCAATAGTATATATCAGTATTATAAAGTAAGCTTTACACAAATTCAATGCCTTTAACTGCTAAGATTCATAGCCATTTTCCTTTTTTGTTCCTATATAACTTCCAAGACAAGCTTACTTTCTTTTTCTCAAATACTTGCCTTGGCTTCATTGAAATAAGTTATTACTAGTTATCAGCAAATTTTTGAGAAATAGATGCAGTACAGGCAGTCTAGTTTCTTTTTTCTTTTTTTAATTCATGTGTGAATAATCTAGGACGAAAGCTCTTAGATTCGTAGACAGAATAGCTGTCTCCTCCCTTGGCACTGTGAAGGGTAAGGACTACTGGAAAAAGCACCCCTGCTGACCTTGAAGAAACCTCAGAGGATGCATCCACACTCCTTGAAGACTGTGAGGACAAATATACTGGGAAAGAATGAGGCTTTCCTAACTACTCTCCCTCACTTCTCACCAAGTACTGATAGGCTACATAACAGGCAATGAAATCATTTCTCCCCTGGTGCAGAGAAATTAAACTGCTTCTTTTATGCAGGTATAAAGAAGTTTCATGCCCATGATTTTAATTAGAAGATAAGACCAACATCATAAATGAACTTTATTTTATATACCATGAGTTACAATAAGGGTTACCATCAAATATCTAGTGCAATGTACTCTCTTCCTCTAGCCCTGTTTCTTCCTGTACACACACTCCATACTTGCATACACAAAGCACATTAATCTGCACAACACAAACGTTACATGTATGTGTACACACATATGCTTACACGTACACCTCTGTGGCACATTTATGCATACATATGTACAGAAAAGCAATTATATATAAGGTGCACTGACATTGTGAGCTGGTTTTAGGGGACCCTTTTTGGCAAGAGTACATTTTTATTGCAATCTTTCTCTGAAATCCTTTTATATACTTTGATATCACTGGCAGTGTCTATATTAAATCTAGTGTCTGAGAAGAATGGAAGGAGGGATGTAGAAACCTATATGTTTTAGATTTCTGACCTACGCTGGGTACTTTGCAGGATATTTTATCGAAACCTCAAACAAATTATGTGATGGGTCATTATTTGTGTTTTACAGGTAAGGAAACAGGCTCAGAGGAGGAAAGTAACTTGCCTATTACCCTCTCTAACAGACTCAAATGTCACCACCTTGAGTCACATACGCACATACTAATGCTAATACTTTGCTACACCCGGAAAAGCACTTTGTCATCTTTACCAAGGGACAAGGGGAAGTCAGAGAAGCAGCTTTTTAGTCTTTTTTAAAGCATCTTTAAGAAACTGGTTCACTGGTAAAGAATCCGCCTGCAATGAAAAAGACGTGGGTTCAATTCTTGGGTCAGGAAGATACCCTGGAGAAGAGAATGGCAACCTACTCCAGTATTCTTGCCTGGGAAATCCCATGGACAGAGAAACCTGGAGGGCTACAGTCCATGGGGTCACAAAAGAGTTGCACATAACTTCATAACTAAACAACAACAACAAGAAATCTACACACAAAAAAAGCAGTTTCAGGAAAGCCCCTTTCCTCCTCTGACTCATTCAACTTTGGTCAAGAGGACATGAAGAATTAAATGAATAGGAATCCAAAGGGACAATAGAATGTTAGTGCTTGAAAAAGAAAAAGTGAAAAAAAAGAAAAAGAAGGAACCATAATATTAACATAAATGGAATCAGAAAGCAAAGCCTCAGTAGAAGTTAAGCCTCAGAGTAAAATATGTATATTTTGTATGACTCTACATAACAACTTCTATACCTACATATATAATGAAAATCACTCCACGTCCACCCAAACTGTTACTGGGAAGCAGGGATTTCAAAGGTAAAGAAAAGCCTACAAGGACAAAGCAGGTAAACTAAGTGAGCAAAGCAGATAAAGCAAGACAAGAAGCAGTAAGTACTTTGTCAACATAGAGAGTGCACACATTTCCTTCAAATGTTTAAAATGAGATTGTTACCAAAAACATTATACTCACATTAAATATCCTCTGTGGACTAAATTTGTGATATAGGCATGTGACTCTTGGCATAGTTATGAGAGTTTCATCCTACAAAGAAATTTACAAACCTTGCCTTTGAACCCATAATTGTAGGTGTATATGTAGAAAGCCTATGGCAATACAGGTTCAGACATCTGTGAATTCTGTATTTATATGATTTTGATAGAATGAGCAGGAAAGAGCTCCCACTAGAGATTTTTGTTTTGTTTTGTTTTGTTTGGCTTTTGCTCCAGTTTGGCTTCGATTCTTTTTCCAGCTTGTCCTGATACAAGATATGTATTGGTTATACACATATGCTGGAAGAGAAGGGGGTCTTTAAAACATGAACAGAGTTATCAATGCTATAGGCTCTGGGGCAGCTGTCCTGGGTTCACATCTCCAGTCTGCTACTTTATGTGTAAAAGTGAGGATATTACCCAGTTTTTCCAATCAGTTAGCTCATCTAAGAAAAATACTGATAATAATCATGTTTAACTCACCATGGTATTGAAAGGATTAAATGAAATAATGATTAAAGAGTTTAGCATAGGGCCACAACTGCTAAATAAACATAAATGTTTATCTATAAATTACCCAGAATAAGAACATAACTAAAGGCAGAAGTCGGAGAAGGCAATGGCACCCCACTCCAGTACTCTTGCCTGGAAAATCACATGGCAGAGGAGCCTGGTAGGCTGCAGTCCATGGGGTAGCGAAGAGTCAGACATGGCTAAGCAACTTCACTTTCACTTTTCACTTTCATACATTGGAGAAGGAAATGGCAACCCACTCCAGTATTCTCGCCTGGAGAATCCCAGGGACGGGGGAGCCTGGTGGGCTGCCGTCTATGGGGTCGCACAGAGTCGGACATGACTGAAGCGACTTAGCAGCAGCAGCAGCAAAGGCAGAAGTAATGCCAAACAGGTTGGAGATTTAGGTATTATTTGCTCTGTCACGACACCCCTCGTTCCAGAATTTTGTTGATAAAAACCTAAGGGATGGGTGGTGGGGGTATAGGTATAGGGGAAATGCTGTTCAATGAGCATCAAGTTTTAGGCCTGCCAGATAACCAAGTTCTAGAGATCTGCTGAACAGCATCGTACCTGGAGTTAACAATACTGCAATGCACAATTGGAAGAGTTTGATAAGAGGATAAATCTCACATTGTGCATCATCACAATTTTTTTTTAAAAATGTGAAAGGATGGGGGGGAAACAAAACTACATTTTACACTTATTTTACATGCATTTTATATTCCTGGCAACATTTTAAGAAAAGCATACTCTATTAGCAAATATAAAACACCACCAAAATGAACAATCAGTAAGTAATTGTCAACTCAGTAAACACAATTGCACTTTGAATGACCACTCTCGTCTCCTCAGTGGGAGGCTCTGGCCCATGAAGGAAGTAAACATACCTTAGGGGTAAGAACATAACTAAACATTCCTTAGGAGTAAGAACCTCATACAACCTATCTCTTTGAATTGGATTATTCCCTGTACATGGGTTGTACCTCAGATTAGAGATGAACAAGCTTTAGAGTTTATCAATATACATATGGTCCTTTTATCTTTTAGTAGGAAATTCCTGGTAAAGTTGAATAATGGTGGTCCTAATTTTAATGCTGGGTTGCAAATTACAAGGGACACAGGTGGAAGTCATGAATCAGGCAGAGATTTTGCTTCACTAACTTAGATTTTCAAAAGCCTATAAAGCTTGTTTGTGTCTAAGTCAATCAAAATCAGTACTGGAAATGATAAAATTCTCCCCAGAAATCTTTCTAGAATGCGTACCTTCCTGCTGCTGGGTAAGTCTTAAAGCACTCAAATTATAAAATTAATGAATATGTTCACTTTATTCAGTTGCCATACTCTCTTCCTCCTGTGTATGGTCTACAAAATGGGATGAAAGCTATAGGTTTCTCAGCCTCTCACTCTGCCAGAGTTTCCAGAAATGCAAAGGAAACAAATTGTAGTTCAATGCTTTGAAAACAGTCTCTGAATAGGAGTAAGCAGACTTCCTCTGAATAGAAAAGGAGAAATGCTATAATTTACTGTATAATTGAGTCCTAATGGGAGACTCTCAGGAGCTCAGTAAGAAATAACAATAATATCAATACAAGCTCACAAAGAGTATAAGAGACATTCTTTAGGCTGACCCCCTAAACCTACTGACATAATCAATATGTTGTTGAATATTGGTTTACACACAAATAGAGCCTGTTACAGATAAGGCTCTTAATCACAACATAACAATATACTACCAGTATCCACCCCCACCACCCTCTGTCTATTTACCTCTCTAACATTTCCCCTTATAGCAGAGGTTATAGCTGGCAGGAAAAGGGGTTGCCCCCAGGGGATATTCAACAATGCATGGAAACATTTTTTTCATGTAAATCAAAATTAACATACAATATTATATTAGTTTCAAGTGTAGAACATGGTATATTTTTATACATTCTGAAATTGCGTCAGTAAGACCAGATACCAACCTGTTACCATACAAAGTTATTAGAATATTACTGACAACGATCCTCATGTGCACTTCACCTCCTCCATAACTTATCATTTTATAGCTGGAACTTTGTACCTCTGATCCCCTTCGCTTATTTCATCCATTTCCCATCCCTGGAGACGTTTTAATTGTTAAAACTGCGGGGTAGGGAAGAGAGTAACTGGCATTTAGTGGGTAGAGGCCAGGTATGCTGCTAAATAATTAAAACGCACAGGACAACACTGGACAACCAATAATTACCTAGGCCAAAATGTCAATAGTGCTGCTACTGAGAAGACTTGTTACCAAGTTTGTGCATTTATAAGTGTATGTATGTATATATATGTGTGTGTGTATATATACACACACACATATGCATGTGTATATTATATATATCCTATTTAGCGGAAAATATGTAAACTACATATACAGTCTTCAGATAGAACATCAATGCATATTTATGCTTATGTGCATGTCCCTTTCACTCATTACCATTTATACATGCCATTCTCTTTGCCAGGATTAGACTCCCCACCTTTTCAGCCCTACCCATTATATTAAGTATATTTGTACTTATCCTTCAGAAATTAACTCAAGCACCTCCAGTAAAGCAACAATCATTGAGTTCAATCAGGAAAAAATATATAAAAATAACAAAATCAACAACAATAAAAAATAACTCAACTAAAAAATGAGCAAAGGACTTCAATAAACATTTTCCCCCCAAAAATACAAAATATATTTTTGATGAGGATTTAAGGAAATTGGAACCCTTGTGCATTGTTGATGGGAATTTAAAATGGTATAACTGCTCTGGAAAACAGTATCATAGTTCCTCAAAAAATAAAAAATGGAATTACACATGATCCAGCCTTTTCCTTCTGGATATATAGCCTAAAGAACTGAAGGCAAGATCTTGGAGAGATATTTGCACACCCATGTTCATATTGTTATTATTAACCACAGCCAAAATGTGGAAGCAACCCGTGTCTACTGATGGAAGAATAAACAAAATGTAGTATATACCTTGGAGAAGGCAATGGCACCCCACTCCAGTACCCTTGCCTGGAAAATTCCATGGACGGAGGAGCCTGGTAGGCTGCAGTCCATGGGATCACTTACAGTTGGACACAACTGAGTGACTTCACTTTCACTTTTCACTTTCATGCATTGGAGAAGGAAATGGCAACCCACTCCAGTGTTCTTGCCTGGAGGATCCCAGCAACAGCGGAGCCTAGTGGGCTGCCGCCTATGGGGTCACACAGAGTCGGACACGACTGAAGCGACTTAGCAGCAGCAGTATATACCTATATTGGAATATTATTCAGTCTTAAGTAGGAAGGGGATTCTGGCACATGCTACAATGTGGATTACACTTAAAGACATTATGTTAAATAGAATAAACCAGTCATAAAAAGACAAATACTATATGATTTCCACTAAAGTAATTACACTAGTCAAATTTATAAAGAGAGAAAGTAAAAAAATTACAGCCAGGAGCTGGGGGGAAACAGAAAATTAGGAGTTGTTTAATGGGCATAGTTTTACAGATAGAAAGCGCTCTGGAGACTGACCGCACAGCAATGTGGATGTGCTTAACAATTCTGAAATGCACATTTTAAAACAGTTATGTTAAACTATGTGGTATGTGTATTTTACCACAATTTAAAACACGAAATTAGATATGAAATGAGATGAAACAATGGTTTGAGAAAACTTGAAAACTAATCGGACATAAACACTATTCATTCAACCATTATTTCCAGAGTCTTTATGCCAGGCTCTACTATAAGGTCCAGGATAAGAGCAGTAATCAAACCAAATGAAAACCCTGCCATCAGAAAGCTTGCATCCAAGTGAGGGGAGAACAGAAAATAAGTAAATAAATAAGTAAAATATATAGCTTATCAGATGGTAATGAGTACTTTAGAGTAAAATAAATCAGGAAAGGAGACAGGAAGTGCTGAAGTAGGGGGGTGGGGGTCTGAAGCGTGAAGAGCAGGGTCAGGAAAAGCCTCACCGAGAAGGTGACAATTCAGAAAGGATGTAGGAGTCCAGAGAGCTAGAACAGAACAAAGGCGGCAGAGTGCTGAACGTGGGGGGCAGTAAGTGATACAAGCACCCTGGCTTTATCCCAGTGATGTGGAAAGCATCGGTGGGCTTCCAGCTAGGCACTGGAGCCTACGGCTTGTGTTTTGATCCTTTGACCATGGCTGAATAGAGCATTGTGAGAGGCAGGGAACAGCAAGGACAGAATCCGAGAGACCAGGAGGAGGCACTGAATCCAAGTGGGAGAGTCTGTCAACACAGGGCCAGCTCAGTTACTGAGACGTGGTCCGTCTGTGGGTATAAAGGAAAAGTCCTCTTACAGATGAGCTGTGGGGAGTAAGAGAAACCGAAGAGTGCATTAGAGAGCTTTATACTTGTATACCTGTATGTTCATCTCTGTGTTGCTTATCATGATCAAAAATCAGAAATAACTCAAATGATCAGGCAGATTTTTGGTCTGAATAAGTGGGAAAACAGAACTGGCCTTTATGAGACAGGAAAGCTCATGGGAGGAGTAGATTGCAGGCTGTAGAAATAAGGAGTATGATTTTGAAAAGGCTAGGTTTTGGATGCTTAATAGCCATCCAAAGGGACAGTAGATATACAAGGCTTATTTTCAGGAGATGGAGCTGGCCTGCAGATAAGAATTTAGGAGACATCAGTGTTTGAACAGCATTTAAAAATATGAATCTGGACACCAGGGAGACATGATAAAGATACAAAAGAGCCTGAGAACTGGGTTCTAGCATGCTTCGGAAGAGTCAAAGAGATACGGAGGGGCCAGAAATGGAGTGTGTGAAAGAGGAGAACCCAGAGTGTGTTGTGTCCTCAACACCTTGAAACCAAGGGAAGAAAGTATATCTGAAAAGAGAGTTGTTCACCTTTGTCAAATGTAGCTGACAGTTCAGTAGGATGAAATCTGGGGAACTGACCACTGAATCTAGCAATGCGGGGGATGCTGGTGACCACGGCAAAGGCAGAGGAGTGAAGCAGGCAGGCAGTGCTGATGCACATATAAACTGGCATGACTGTTCTGAAAAGCAATGTGTCAGGAGGGAACAGGACTCATAAATATTCATAATTTTGACCCTATAATTTCTCTTCTAGGACTCTGTCCAAGGAAACCATCAGGGACCCAATAAAAGGCTTATGCACCTGTGTGTTCATCTCAGTGTTATTTATAACAATAAAGCATTGGAAACAACTCAAATATCTGATAGAATAATTAAAGTAGGCTAAATCCACTCAATGGAATATTATGCAGCTATTAAGTATGAATTCAAATAGTTTTATGAAATGTGAAAAATAATCATATGTGGAAGCAGTGCAGGAAAAGCAGGCTGAAAACATATGAGGCGTAATCGCAAATTTGTTAAAAATGGTTTCTATCTCATGCCCATATATATGCACAAAAGAACTGGAAAGAAAAACTCACTGCATGTTTAACAGTAGTTATTCCTGTGCAGCATGATCATGAGTCATTTTTTTCTTTATACTTTCCTATTTTTTCTAATATTCTGCAATTACCTTTATAATGATGAAATGTTTCTATGCTCCTCCCCATATGCAGATATTCATACACACATACACACACTCACACATTCACTCTTTCCCACTAACCCTTTCAAGAATCCCAACAGAGTTATGCTACCCATTGTCTGCCCTTGGAAAGACTGAGAACCTGGACAAATATGTGTGCACACTGTGACCACTGTTCTGAGAGCAGAACAGGCCCGGGTGAAGGTCAGGTAGAGACAGTACCTCACTGTAGAAGCAACAAGAGCACCTCCCAGCTCAGAGAGTTGATCTCCTCCCTGGAGCAGGAATCCCTGGTGTCTGCCCCCACCCACGCTCTAAACCATCCACCTGCTTTGCACTGCATGATGGCTCCCCCCAGCACAGCTCTGATCCTGACCATGGCATTTCCTCACCATAAGAAATTCCAGTCACCTCAACAGGTCATGAAAATCAAATCTGGCACCTCAGACATCGTATAAGTGGGTTCCTGTGCTGTTCTCAAGCTTGATCTCTACAACATAGCCATAAACCCTACCCAGGAATTCCCTAAAAGTTTTTTTTTTTCCCCCAATCACTATCCCACTCCTCTAACATTCCTGTCTTTGCTAATGTTCTTCCCTTACCTAGAAAGCCCAGCATCTTCCCTCGTCCGTACCTTCCTTCCAGGCCCATTTTAACTCTCTCCCTTCCATGAAGTTTCTCCAATGCTTCAGCAGAATGATCTCTACCTTCCACCAACTCCACTGGCAAATTCATTGTCACAGTGAACTATGGCTTCATGTTTAAAATATGTGAAAAGTTATAAATATATTCATGTATTTTGACTTAGTTAAATTTTGTTTCACTTGTATTCATCTCACTGTGCCATCTGGATGCTAAGTTCCTGAAAGACAGAGAATGTCACATGTCCTGGTCCTTCTGGGGTTCAGGGAAGCACATAATAAATATCTGATGTGTGGTGAGTGAAGGTCACTCAAGAGTTTCTAAGTTTGCTTGACCAAATGTTTACTACATTGGATTTGTGATTCACCAATGCCCTGGCCAGAGAAGCCGGCTTCATCTCAGTAAGAGCAGTCAGCAAATCTTTACAGAGAGCACTGTCCGCTGGCAGCCCACCCCGCCCCAGCCCCACCTGCGGCAACGATTTCTCAGGGCAGTAATCTGTTACTCTGGTTCCTCTTGTCAAAGTCTAATGCAGATCAGTTAATAAATTGATGGTCATGTTAGTTAATAAACTGATGGCCATGTTAGTTAATAAACTGATGGCCATTTTATTTTTCTGCAAGATGTTTAATTCCAATATTTTTAAGAAAGCAATTTTATCCCTGGAAGAGAAGAAAAAAGAAGTTTCACAATTAAAAAAAAAACAAACCTGAAATCTGTAAGATTGGGTTGGAAGTCATTTTCATTCCTTTTGTCAAACTGTTTTAGTGTTTTGTTATGGTTTGATTTGAGGGTCTTTGGTCTGCTTGTTTGGTCTTTCTCCATCTTAGGAACACTAAAGAAAGATGCAAAACCAGACACGCACACCTGAGATCAGAGGGAGGGTGCTGAGACACAGGTTAGAAGGCAAAGGATTTGGTACAGTGTTTACACAGCCATCAATCATAACCAGAAGATCCTGAGAAATATCCAACTAGCTGAATTAAGATCATCCACATTAGTTATTGTTTCAAGCCTCCAACTTGCTACTGTGCACATCTGGGACCACAGTGGGGCCCCAGAGTTAAGAATCACTGTTCAAAATCCTAAAATCAGAAAGGCAATGACTATATGAAGAGATAAAGAAAATATGCTCACCAGCCCGCATATTATCTACCATCTACCACAAAACACACCTAATGTATAAGCATCTTGTTGAAGCCATGGGTGAGAAAGATTCTGAAAACACTCTAAGGCACAAGGGATGGTAAATGGAAATTAATTGCATAGTACTCATTATGACTAATTTTAAAATTGCAGGTTGTCATTGATACAGTATTTATCTAGTATGGTAGCTTTAGTATTTCATTCTGGGAACACTATAAAAAAAATAGGGAGACCTGCTAAACTATTTTTCCCAACAGATCTTGAATTCTTCCTATGAGGAGCCTTCAAAACCTAGGCAATTTTCAGGGACTTAATCCTACTGGGATTAGCAATTTGGGAACAATTATTCTTGTTAAAAGAGGCAAGACAAGTATTAGCTTATGCCAAGGAAAACAATTAGGGGAATAAATACGCCTGGAAATGTCCTATGTCCTGATCTAGTTGGAAGAAACTATGCTATGGAGAGCTTCATTAGCATCAGGAACAAATCACTCCATTCCAAAAGCACCTCCTTTTTAAAAAATTAATTAATTTATTTTAATTGGAGGCTAATTTCTTTACCCAACAAGAATGAGAAGCATGTGAATACGAGTTAGAACTCAACTCCTCACCCCCATCACCATTTATGCTTCTGAGGGATAGGACGGGCTCCCAAACAGCTAACTGCTGGATGTGATCAACAGGGAGCAAGGTGACTTTCTGAAGAGCAGCCCTTGGGGCCAATGACCACCTAAAAGCCAGTCTGTCCCAGCTAGTGGGCACCTCACTGTCCCTCAGCAGTGCAGGAACCATCCTAAGAAAGGCAACTGTGGCACTGGGTCCAGTCTCTCAGACCAGAGACACTGAGCTTCCAGAAAGAGTGAAAATGAAAAAGAATCAGGCTCTGCAAGGAGCTGGAGGCCCTTGATCTGTGATTTCCACCTCTAGCTCAAGACATCTGCTCTGCCTTCTTTCACCTTCAAGTGGAGTTCGTATCGAGGCCTTTGAGTGGCATCACATTTTATATTTTGCCAAGTCCTTCCACAGCTGTTTTCTCCTCAGTCTGCTCCCTGAGGAAGGCAGGGCTGGTATTGTTACCCACTTTATTAGCTTCCTGTGGCTGGAAACAAATTACCACAAGCTTAATGGCTTAAAAATATGTAATTTTATTACCTAACAGTCCTGGATGTCAAACCCAAAATGGGTCTCACTGGGCCAAAGTCAAGGTGTCAGCAGGGCTGCCTTCTGTCCTGGAGGCTTAGGGTGAGACTCTTCTCCCTTGTTTTGTCCAGCTTTTACAGACTACTCCCAACCCTGGTCTAAAAGCCCCCTTCCATCTACAAAGCCAGCAATGGCCAGTCCAGTCTTTCTCACATCACAACACTCTGACTCTTCTTCCCTCTTACAAACTATCAACTAAAAAAAGCACCACCTAAAAGCTGAGAATTCTGTTTTATTCAGTGAAATTGCTGAGGACTTAAGCCTAGGACGCATTCTCTCAGATAGCTCTGAGGGATGGCTCTAAAGAGGCAAGCCAGGAGCCAGGATGCAAAGGAGTTTATGCAGCAAAACCAGGTAGTTAGAACATCAAAAGACTACTGTTAATTAAAGAAAACTCAAACATCTCACCTTAATGAATTTAGCGCTATTCTATATATGAGAAGATGCAATAGTCTGGGTTCATTGAAATCCTTCCTTTGAGATGAAACCTACCTTTCCAGGGCCAGTATCCTGTTTTTTCTCCTGCCTGAATCTTTTCAGGGTGCACAGCCAGGGTTGACAGCAGCAGCCTGATGGTCACAACCGCATTTACTTACTGATATGGCAGGGACAGCCTTTGTCCACACTTCTAAGGACCTTTCCAGAGCGCTCCCCTGGCAACTGAGCCAGGCAGGTACTCTCTGTAACCATCACCATCCTAAGTCAGGCAGTTTCCAGACAGGAAGGGGAAATAAAGCCACAGTGACAGTACAAATTTTTAAGGGCAGCAGATGAACGACCTTAATTCCACCTACAATTTGAATCCCCCTTTATCATGTAACCTAACATATAAACAGTCCAGGGATTGGGATTTTTCCAGGCGGCCAACCACGTCCCTTTCTAGGGGCAAGGAAACCAGGAGCCTGTGATGAGCAACTTGCCCAAGGTCACATCTGGTTTACACATCTGTAAAAACGGGGCTCAAACTCAGAACCTGCTTTCCCAAGTTGAGAGCTCTGTCCTTGCTGTTCTGTATTGGTAACACGTGAAGGAAAGCCAAAGGACGCAGCGAGGGAACAGAGTGAGTGCGACACAGGAGCAGAAAGGAATCAGAGCTGGAGAGACTCCTTAGGCCTTTGTCCACCACCACCCCCAACTCCCCCCACCCCCGCCCCGCTTTGGTTCCCACCCCATCAGTTGCAAATTTGACCCCTTTCTTCCCAAACAAAAGAGCCCTTGGCAGAATGTATTTTTCTTTTCCTTTTGGGTTTTCAGGGAGTTGGGTTGTTTGGTGGGGTTTCCTCTCTTTCCCAACATGAAGCAGGAAGGGAGGGGACCAAGAGGCAGCAATTTTGCTAGGCAGGTATTCTCTGTAATGATCCATCATCCTGTGCTGGGCAGTCCCCAGACAGGCAGGGGAGAGAGAGCCACGATAACAGTAATAAACAGAGAAGAGTGTCTTCCAGGTAACAGCATAATGAGGAGACCCAGCTGCTGCAGTCGGGGAGAGTGCGTAAAAGCAAGAGAGGAAAAACTGAAGTGGAGAGAGGATGGAGATGTCCAAAGGTTGTGGTTTTATATTTTGCCCCAGTGACCGCTACTCTGTGTATGTGTGTGCATGTGAGTGAGCTTGTGTGTGTTTTCTCTCCCCATAGCTCCAAGAAAGAAAGCACCACACACACCCTCACAAACTTTAGGTTGTTGTTAAGGATGAAGCAGCACATTTGTCAAAAGGTCCAACTGCCACCTCAGATTCCAAAGCTTGCAAAGGATCCACCCCTATGGTGATTTAGATTAATCGCTTCTCATTAAGAGCCAATAAACAAATGGCACCAGGAGCGCTCCTCTCAGCCACAGCCCACTGTTGTGGTGTCTAATTGCCAAGCGAGAGCACAGGCAGGCCGGAGAGTTGTCAAATATAATTTATAGGTTTTTAAGATCTAATCATTTTCTATAACATTAGATTAAATGACAGTTTGTATTAAAGAGGAAATTACATTTCAGCTCGCTTTCTTCACTTTCCCCCAGCTTTTCTAGCTATGATTTTCAAAGAGCTCTAATTCCACAGCGCAGGGCCAGAAAATGCCCTTGACAGTGTACTTCAAAAGGATCAGTCCAAGGGCTTTCCTGCACCCAAAAGTCTGTCCAGAGAAGGGGGACCAGAGATAAATGGGAATATTCTCTTAACTGAGGCCCCTCCATTTAGGAGCCCCGTAAAGTCAGCCCCCCTCAACTTCACCAGAGCTGTGCTGTCTTACCCTGTGACCACCCTCAGCACTGAGGCAAGGAAAAACTTGTACAAATAATATACCTACATTCCACTCCCAGGTATATATCCAAACAAATTCAAACCAGATACTCAGATACATGTACATTCCTGCTCACAGCAGCACTATGCACAGAATGTAGCTAAAACATGCAGAAACATTCATCAATAGACGAATGGATAAGCAAATTCTGGTACATATACATGGATCATTGCTGCTAAGTCACTTCAGTCGTGTCCGACTCTGTGTGACCCCAGAGACGGCCTCCTACCACGCTCCTCTGTCCTGGGATTCTCCAGGCAAGAACACTGGAGTGGGTTGCCATTTCCGTCTCCAATGCATGAAAGTGAAAAGTGAAAGTGAAGTCGCTCAGTCGCATCCAACTCTTAGCGACCCCATGGACTGCAGCCCACCAGGCTCCCCCGTCCCTGGGATTTTCCAGGCAAGAGTACTGGAGTGGGTTGCCATTTCCTTCTCCAACATGGATCATTACTCAGCCATAAAAAGGAATGAAGTACTGATAACCTGTCACAATATGGATGAACCTCAAAGGCATTATGCTAGTGAAAGAAGCTGGTCAAAAAAGGTCACATATTGTATGACTCCATTTGTATGAAATATTCACAAAAGGCCAGTCCCTAGAGATAGGCAAGTTGGTGGTTTCCAAGGACTGGCTAGGAAGGAACAGGAAGTGACAATTTAATAGTTACAGGGTTTAGGGGAAGGTGATGAAATGTGTTGGACAAGATAGAGGTGGTGGTTGCACAGTATGGTGAAGGTATCCAATATCACTGAAGTGTTCATTTTAAAATGGTTACTTTTATGTTATGTGAATTTCACCTCAATAAAAATACAATAAAAGAGCTACGGGCAGCACTGGGTGTCTCCAGTCTCCCCTGGGCAGGCCAAGAAAAACTAGGATGACAATATTAAACCAAAGTTACTAGTAAGCACAAAACTGACTCCCATCTGGCTTGTAAAGTAACCAGTCGCCTAACAAACCCCTCTCCTTGATGAAAACTAATAATAATATAGTTGGTCTAAACAGCTCCCACAGCCCACTGCCATGAGGAAAGCCTGAACAGCTACACTAACCCTGATTCCACGACTGGCTTGTGAGTCTCAGCACTGGTCTGCTTTCTTCCCACGATGCCCAGCTGCAGCTCAGGCTGAAGAATCCACACGAAGAACTCATGTGTCCTGCTGATGTTAGTAACAGTTCCAGGCTGACGACCACTCCCAGGAACAAATCCCATTCTAATCGTCTCAAGCCTCCTCTTCCTATTTCTTGAAAATTAACATTGCCACCAGGTTTAATTAACAAGCAGAGGCTCCTTCATGCCTAAACACCATGCTTGAATGCTCTCTTTTTAGAGGATGGTGTGCAGGTGCTTGCTTTATATAGCTTTATGAAGCATGTGTTATAAAACCACCTCAACCATATGGCTTTTCTATACCATGGCAGTCCATTCATTTCAATCCCATAAAATCCTAGCAATATTTAAGTGTTAAAGGTGACTTTCACTATGATATTTATTATTGGATAATGAAAAATGGGACAGATAGCCTTCAAACCTCCAGGCAATGGACTGAACCACGTCTCTTCTAAGCTTTTAATAACAGGACTACTATATTTCCTGGAAATGACACAAATTCCCAGAGTCCCCTTTGAGATTCTCTTTTGGCAGCATGAATTTTCTTAACAGTTCTTTTTATTTTTACTTTAGTGGAGACCAAATCTCGTATCAGTCAGAGGAAAATCAGTTAGTTGAATATTTGAATCTGCTTTCTCCATCAGACTGGATGCTTTTAGCATAGCCCTGCCCTTCGCATTTGGCCAAGAATTCCCTATGACTCGTGACTCCCCTTGCTGTAGATGCCCCTATAGAACTCAACATAGAGAACTGTCAGAACACAGCGGGAATTAACTTATGTCACGGTTCCCACCTCTGGACCCTCTTGAATCCTATGTCCTGTTGCTATTATATGAGTTAGCTTGCTTATGGTCATCCATTACTCTGTATGTTTGTGTCTTTAGCAGACTGCGACATCTCTGAGAACAGTGACACCTGACTTACCTTTCTATCCCTGGCATTCAGCATAGTATCTGGTATGTTGCAGATGCTAATAGCTATATGTGAGTAAAATAATAATTAACTAACTCTGAGAAAACTATCATAGAGTATGATCATCAATCACAACTATATCAACACACAGTTGAGAGCACATGAAAGATACAGCACTCTTCTTAAAATCCTACAGTTGTCAATGATATAATTGTTAGCCAACAGTGGCACCATGGAAAAGACCATCTGAATCTCTGAAACCCCTGTTAAACACTACATCTTCCTACATCCTACCACAGATACCCCAAATTGGGATTTCGGATTCAGGAAGCAGACCCCTGAACTGACCTTATGACAAACACTGAGATTATTCTAATGCATACACGTGTCAGCATCTCCCCTTTAGAGTGTCTGCAGCAAGAATATCAGTTTTCCTCCAGTTTCTTACAGAACAGAAGTAAACTGCTAGTGCCTGATAGCCCTGTATTAAGGGGGTGGCCATGGAAAGTTTGAAGGACTCACACAAATTAAAATGGATCATGAAATGCTGAGGCATCCTTTGCACAACGGGTTAGAGTTTCTGGACTCAATGGGAAACCAAGGGCTGCAGATGAGAAGGAGGTGGCCCAGGGGCAGAACCAACCACAGCAAGGGAATCATGGCAGCAATGATTAATATCCTCCCCTGACTAGTCTTTAACCCCCACTACTCTGTCACAGGGCTTCCCTGGTGGCTCAGCTGGTAAAGAATCCGCCTGCAATGCGGGAGACCTGGGTTTGATCCCTGGATTGGGAAGATGCCCTGGAAAAGGAACAGCTACCCATTCCAGTATTCTGTCCTGGAGAATTCAATGGACTGTATAGTCCATGGGGCTGCAAAGAGTCACAACTGAGTGACTCTCACTCATCTGTCAGAGGTGCAATCCCCAAACCGCCCCCCCTCATAACTCTATGTCTTCCCCCCTAAAGAGCCTACATTTTCGGCTTTCTAAACATCACCCATTTACAGAACTGGAAAGAAATTAGCATCAACTGTGGAGCAATAAGCTGCTTTCTACATTTAGTTTCTGGACTAGAAATGAGCAGGAATTAGCCAGCTTCTCTCCTCATTAATAGGCAACAGTTGCCATCCCTGCTAATTTACAACATGTTAACACAACTTGAGCTACTCCCTGGCTGTCGTGACTAGCTTAAGGTGACATCAAAGGGAAACACATAATATTTGGTGTCACTGTGTGTATTCATTTAGGCTGGAGAGGCAAGGATGTGGGGATGCAAACTTGAATTTGATCAGAATAGAGTAAGCACAGCTCTCAACTCAGTTCCAAGGTGGAAAGCAAGGGGACTTTCAGCCTTTGTTCCTGCCCCATGGTTTAATGCAGACCCTAAGGATCCTGGACATCTAGACTAGGAAGGGCCAATTTAAGTCAAAGGGGAGAAAAAGATATAGTTGAGAGCAGTGAACTTCAAGCTTGAATATGTTCATGGATCACCAAAGATTGTATTAAAATACACATTCTGGTCCAGTGGGTGTAGTGATGGGTATGAGATTCTGTACTTCTAACAAGCTCCTAACTTAAGCCAATGCGTCCAGGTCTAACAGATCATACCTTGACTAACATGGACTTAGAGGAAGTAAGGACTCTGAGATACAACTGGTGTAGTCTTGTGGTGCTTAGGCTTCAGTGTGCATCAGTCTCCCCTGGAGAACTTGTGGAACTACAGATTGCTGCCCCGCATCACAAAGTGTGATTCAGGGATTTAGCGGGGGAGGTCTGAGATTTTGCATCTCTAAGAAGTTCTCAGATGCTGCTGATGCTGTGGTTCAGGAATCACACTTTAGAAGTATTGAGTATAAAAGGACATTAGACATAGAATCTGGCAGCCCTGGATTCAAACATCACTGTGGGGCCAACTCTCTCAGCTCTCAGAACCTGGTGCAAAAGCGAATAATAATAACTATGGGTTGGTTTGTTGGTTTGAATGGGTGTTAAATAAATGAGATAACATACATAAAATTTTGAGCATAATTTGTTAGCCCCTCAACAATAGGCAACAGTGAACTTCCTTCTGGTTGTCAACATTAGACAGAAGGAGGAATGTCTAAATGATAAGACTATCCCAGGATGTGGCTTCACCAAGATAAGCTTTCACATCAAAAGCCAGCTTTGCCCAGGAGTCAAGATAATCATGAATCTATATATTGTGCCTGATTCAATTTGCCCATGTCTGACCTTCCACCTCTGATATGCAGACTGTTCTTTATTTTCTTGGGCTCCAAAATCACTGCAGATGGTGACTGCAGCCATGAAATTAAAAGACTCTTACTCTTGGGAAGACAAGCTATGACAAACCTAGACAACATGTTAAAAAGCAGAGGTGTTACTTTGCTGACAAAGGTCTGTCTAATCAATGCTATGGCTTTTTCAGTAGTCATGTATGGATATGAGAGTTGTACTATAAAGAAAGCTGAGTGCCGAAGAATTGATGCTTTTGAACTGTGGTGTTAGAGAAGACTCTTGAGAGTGCCTCAGACTGCAAGGAGATCCAACCAGTCCATCCTAAAGGAAATAAGTCCTGAATAGTCACTGGAAGGACTGATGCTGAAGCTCCAATACTTTGGCCACCTCATGCAAAGAACTGACTCTGTGGAAAAGATCCTGATGCTGGGACAGACTGAAAGCAAGAGGACAAGGGGCTGACAGAGGATGAGATGATTGGATGGCATCACCGACTCAATGGGCATGAGTTTGAGCAAGCTCCAGGAGCTGGTGATGGACAGGGAAGCCTGGCATGCTACAGTCCATGGGGTCGCAAAGAGTCAGACACGACTGAGAGAATAAACTGAACTGATGCAAGGCAGTGTGAAAGGTGCCTCTGAGACTGGGGACTGAGCAAGATGGTTTGTACCCTCAAGAAACGTGCAATCTCACAGGGGACATGCAGTCCCAAGTAATAAGAATTTGGTCTATTGTGTGTGAGACATTTCACAGGGAATATGCAAAACAAAGAATACAGTGAGTAGAATTAGTGAGGACTAGAAAGTAAATTATCTGTAAATAATAAAAAATAACCAGAAAATGGAAATACTGCTAGTGTCCTCTGTAGATGTCTGAAGGGCTCAGTAAAGGAACAGCTGTTCCTCTATAGATAGGAAGGTCCAAAAAGCAGACTTTCTTCAAAAACACATTCCACTTAAGATACTCCTATTACACTATTACTTTGTTGAAATCGTTTATATTTAAGACCCAACCTTTCAGTTATGAGACCACTGACAGAACAGGATTTACATATCAATTTTGAAAGACCATCCGCATCCCATGCTACATGCTCTGGAGATGCTGATTCTGAAGTTCTGAGGTAAAACATAAACTTCCCAAGCCCCCATTTTTTTTCCAAGACACCATTTCTCCAGGCTGAGCTGAAGAAAAATGTTGGTTTTCCCCAAGCACTGAAACTAGCTCTGCTATTTCAAATGGAAATTTCCAGCGGGTTTTCTCCAAAACTGATTTATAAAACATTTTTGTAACTAAACCAGATCTATAAAAATAGCCTTAAAATTTTAATCACAATCATAATAGCTAATATTCCTTGCTCTTGCAATGTGCCAAAATGTATGCTAAGAATTTTTTACATGCAGCATTCCCTTAACCCTCACAAGGACTCTAGGAATTAACATTCTTCATTAACCAGTTTTCAGAGAAAAGTCCAGCAATTTGAGGAAACATATAAGATTGTACAGCTAGGAGGTAATGTTGCAGGAACAAAAATTTTATCTTTTTAACCCTTAAACTTATTATTGTATACTAGTCTAAAATCAGTATTTGGTGTGTGTGGGGGGAGGGGTGTCAAAAAAGGCAATAGGCAGCATCTCATTGGCTGTGGGTAGTGATCACACACAGCTTCGTTTCAAAAGGTGACGTTTTGAATGGGATAGAAAGTTAACAGTAAACAGAGAGTGTTGCAAAGAGAGCACAGTGTGTAAAGGTGGGGGATGCCCAGAGCAGCCCTGGTTTCTCTACTCTGCTTGTTGTTGCTTTTATTTTTATTCCATCTTTACATCTCTTATTGCCCTGGCTTCTACCTCTAAATCTTATACTAATGTTTACTGTAACTCACACCTGTAACAGACACCTGTACAGGTGGTCTCATGCAGCTTAAACAAAAACTACACACAAACTAAACTTGTGTATAAACTGGGAGTTTGGGATTGACACATAGCACTACTATAGATAAAACAGATAACCACCAAGGACCTACTATATAGCACAGGGAACTCTGCTTAATATTCTTTAACAACCTAAATGGGAAAAGAATTTGAAAAGAATAGTATGTGTATATCCGAATCACTTTGCTGTACACCTGAAACTAACACATTACAAACCATAGTCCAGTCTAAAATAAAAATTATAAAAAATTAAATGCATAAGTCAAATCTTATTCCTCCACTGGCTTAAAGCTTCTTTCAGGTTCTCTGCCATGTAGCTAATGATCTGTGAATCAATAGTGAACTATACCAAGGCATTGACCAGCAAGTTCACTATTTGCTCCTCCACTCCAACCTCCACACACACACACTCAAAGCCCACCTATTTTAATATTCAAAATATTTATATTGTGGGTTTTCTTAAAGGGAACATGAATTTAAGTATACATTTGGTTCTGCTCAAAAAGTCACAATGAACAAAGGCCCCAAATCTGGACCATGCCAGATGACTGCTCTAAGGTTCTCTTTATTACATAAGTATATGGAATAAAAATAGAATGTATTTATGAAAGGCTGAAAGAAGTTCCAAGAGATAGCGTAAAATTCCCTAAGAAGTAGAAGGTGGAAGTCATACTTAACTTATTTTCTTAATATGCTATACTTTGAACCCCTTAGAGAATGCCTACTCTGTTAAAATGTTTCACTGTCTTACTGGGAAAAATAAATCAGTTCATCTATCATTTTCCTGAACTGCCAATTCCAACTAAAAGCCTGACTTCCCAGGCTTGAATTACTTTCCAAACTATTTCACTTTCCCTACGGCATGTAAGCAAAAAAGCTCCTTCCACCATCCGTGTCTCCCCACTGACACCCAAACACTAATATAGTATCTGTGGAAAACATAGCAATTTGGAAAACAAAGTGAACATAGCAATTTTAAATAAAGCCAACTCTCAATTTTCTGCCTCTGGAGTGGGGCGGGGATTATGTGTGCTGAAGGAACCTGCTGATGTTTTAAACATGCAAGAAAAAAAAAAAAAACTTGACTTTAACTGTCAAAGCTTGGTTATTCATAATGTGAAGAAGACCTGGAAGGGTGTGATCCCAAGCCGTGACTAATTAAAGCATTTGTGTCCTGGATGGTGGTCCTTTCTGCAACAAATTAGCTTGAATGAGCTGGGCTACTATTAGCATGGATCTGCATTCCTTGACAAAGTAATATTTAGTGGGTGGTTGGCAGGAATGAGGGTGGTAGCAAATGGGACGGGGTGAAGAGTGGCCTATCATTAAATACTTCGCATAGAGACACAACTATGAACAATCAACATTACAGTAATGGAGTTGTCTGTGCCATTTATTAACTCCTAAGAGGCAAATTTGATCTTCACTCATTCAGTTCCTATGTGTCCTTCCTCTTGACGAGGTTTCTTTCATTAGAGACCCTTTCTTTGGACTCATGAGGCATGTCAGGTCAAAGAAAAGGAAAGTCACTGATAGACACCAAACTGGAAAGTCAACAACATGAGGACAGGGCTATATTAAGATTTTAACTACTATGTCCCCAGGCTTGGCACCCTGAAGATGCTATGAAATGAATTTTTTTAATTAATTATTTTAATTAGAGGTTGATTATTGTACAGTATTGTGGTGGTTTTTGGCATACAACATGAATCAGTGACGGGTGTACATGTGCCCCCCATCCTGAACCCCATTCCCACCTCCCTCCCCACCCCATCCCTCTGCATTTTCCCAGAGCACTGGCTTTGACTGCCCTGCTTCATGCATGGAAATTGCACTGGTCATCTACTTTACATATTGTAATATACATGCTTCAATGCTATTCTCTCATTATCACCCCACCCTCGCCTTCTCCCACATAGTCCAAAAGTCTGTTCTTTACATCTGTGTCTCTTTTGCTGTCTTGCATATAAGGTCGACATTACCATCTTTCTAAATTCCATATATATGCACAATGTACTGTATTGGTATTTCTCTTTCTGACTCACTTCACTCTGTATAATAGGCTTCAGTTTCATCCACCTCATT
Organism: Bos taurus; assembly: GCF_002263795.3. Classification (NCBI taxonomy): domain Eukaryota; kingdom Metazoa; phylum Chordata; class Mammalia; order Artiodactyla; family Bovidae; genus Bos; species Bos taurus. The sequence continues at coordinate 25,852,079 of NC_037353.1, read as the reverse complement.
AGAACTGATTCAAACATGCCCTTTTTTATAGCTGAGTAATATTCCATTGTGTATATGTACCACAGCTCTCTTATCCATGCATCTGCCGATGGACATCTAGGTTGCTTCCATGTCCTAGCTATTGTAAACAGTGCTGCAATGAACATTGGAGTGCATGTGTCTCTTTCAATTCTGGTTTCCTCGGTGTGTGTGCTCAGTGGTGGGATTGCTGGGTTATATGGCAGTTCTATTTCCAGTTTTTTAAGGAATCTCCACACTGTTCTCCATAGTAGCTGTATTAGTTTGCTTCCCACCAATAGTGTAAGAGTGTTCCCTTTTCTCCACACCCTCTCCAGCATTTATTGTTTGTAGACATTTTGATGGCAGCCATTCTGACCGGTGTGAGATGGTACCTCATTGTGGTTTTGATTTGCATTTCTCTGATAATGAATGATGTTGAGCATCTTTTCATGTGTTTGTTAGCCATCTGTATGTCTTCTTTGGAGAAATGACTGTTTAGTTCTTTGGCCCATTTTTTGATTGGGTCATTTATTTTTCTGGTATTGAGCTGCTTGTATATTTTGGAGATTAATTCTTTGTCATTTGTTTCATTTGCTATTATTTTCTCCCATTCTTACGGCTGCCTTTTCTCCTTGCCTAGTTTTCTTCGTTGTGAAGTGAATTAATCCACATCAACTAAGTTCCCAGCTGGATCACTTCTTTCATGAGAGGTCCCTCCTTCTACTCCACTGAACTGCACACGCTGTCCTTGCCCATTCCATATAAATCACTTCCATACCCACCCAGCCTCTAGAATTTTCATGTCCAGTTGGATGTCATGTAATATCTGAATTTGGATTCCCAGATCTTTGATGCTGATTTCTTTATCTTGTATGATGCACCCACATCTCAGTTCATTGGTAATGATCTACTAATTTGGTAAAGTCCTCGTTCCTGGGCTTTGCACACTGTTCTTTGTGACTTCCACCAGGCATAGTAGAACCCTGGGGATGAACTTAAATGCTAAGGGGGAACACAGCTGACCTCTGGGAGTAAGCAGAACACAGGGGCACTCAGGACAGGGCTGGACAGGGGTCAGTATCCTGGATCATTCAGAGAGGTGGACAATGTCCATGTGGGAAAAGCATGCAGCCTATATATGTGTTATTTGTTTCTTAATGCCAAGCCCATTTTTGGTCCTGCTGGGAGTTCTCTATAAGGAGTTCTTTAAACATTCTCACTCACTTCTACAATGACAAAAATAGATCTGGTGTCTAGACAAAAGCAGTTTTATTTTCCAAATGCTTATGCTCAAGGTGTTTAAAAACCATAAAAGACAGCATTGGGTCAGGAAGTGGGTCTTGGTAAGCAAGCAAATGGGGCAGACAACTCTTGAGTTGATGGGATAGACGTGTTACTAAGTACGTCAGCCTCACTGTCCATAGAGGGATGGCATCCCTGTTCCAAGAGAGCCTTAGTATTTCTAGAATCACTGAGCCTCCCTCAAGAGGAGAGAGACAAAGCTCTTCTTTCCAAAACCCAGCATTTCCTATTCCTCCCTCAGTCCTGGCTGGAGTACGGGATTCCAAATCGTACCCGTTCTTCTTTCAAATACTGATAGAGAAAGAAAAACTTTCCCCAATCGACGAAAACTACAGCAAGCATGGATCATCCTGCTCGTCTCTGCCAGAGAACCTTTATTTTTCAAAGTGCACCTCTCTCCAACAGCCTTTCCTTGGTCAATCACATTCCCTCCTGGAAGAGGAAACAGAGGAATTCTTTACATGTGAGCTAAAGAAAAAGCAATGTGATGGTGAGGATGGGGGTGGCATATTAGACTAAGTATCAGTGCTAACCTCAACAGGCCACACCGTGGCGTTTTCTAAAACATGAGTGGCCATCACCTTTCTCCACCTCCCATGCCAGGTGCTGTAGACAACCCCAACCTGTCACCCCAAGAAGTGAGTTTGGCTTCAACACAGGCTCCTGTTCCCTGCAATCCTCGTTCCTTCTACATCTGCCTTCGCCTATTCCCACACAAAAGGGACAGGCGGAGAGCTCAGAGGGAGAGAGGGCTTCAGTTTCTCTAGGATGCAGAAACCCCACCAAGAAAGGATAAAACTATTAACTCCAAACAAAGAGAAGCTGCTCTGATGCCTTCACTGCTTGGGCCACATGTGATTGGTTCTCCCGCAGAAGAGGGGAAGGATAATGGGCTGTGAGATCCCAGGACGTGGGAGTGCTCACTGCTAGGGGAAACAGAGAAACCATGGAGTCAGAAAAACTACTCATCTGCAGCCAACTTCACCTCTGAGCAGAAGAGGGCTCCCAGCATTTACAAAGAACTCTGAATGTCCCATTTCCACGTCAAAGCCCAGTGATTGTCTAAATACCACAAAGTACTTATCGAATGATTTTGGTTTCTGCTGATAAATGAGAAACAGACTGCTTCCATTATAACCATACCTACCACTCAGAGAAAGGGAGGGACCATGTGACCCAGGCAGGGGGCAGTGTGGCTGGAATTCACTAAACTGCTGTGAAACAGGAGAAGAGTGGGGCAGGGGGAGGGGCGTCCAAAGGAGAGAGAGCAGGGTAAAGGGGCCTTGAGCAGGAGAGCAGAAGGAACCAGCCTGGCAGTCCAGGGTTTGCAACTCTTTGTTCTCAATCTCCTACAGGCATCTTACACAGCCCCCTATTCCCTTCATAGCCAGTAGTACATAAAGAACTTGTGGTCCCCACCACCAAAGATGTCAATTCTTGAGTACATATGATATGCCAGTCACTGTGTGAAGCATTTTCATGAGCTGTTTCTTTTCATAACACCCTAGAGGGTAAGTATTAATATTATTCCCATTTCACAGATAAAAATACTGAAGTTTTCAGAACTCAACCTACTCATTCAAATAACACTGGTAATAATAAGTTGTAGCACCTAAAACTCAAGTCTGCCTGATGCCAGCTTGGGGTCTTAAAAACCACACTGGATAGCTGTAAAATGTCCCATTCCCATAGCCCCAAATCGGGTCTCCTAAGCCACACAACTTTCCCAACATGACTGAGGATTCACTGGTGAAGATAAAACACAGCACGAAGCAAACACCCTTTCCTTTTTGGTGGGAAAAGGTATGTGTGGCAAATGTTTTTAAAAAAAACTGTGTGCTGCTCAAGAGAGCAGCCATGCTCCCCATTTTAAATCAAAATGTCTCCTTAACATCACAAAATAATATTATGTAAAGTATTAAAGTCAATATACACAGAGTTCACAGATCATTAGGGTGCAGCCTGGTGAATTTTCACAGGGGAGTGTGCTATATATATTCACTTTCAACATAAACAAAAAGAACATTTAGCAGCCACTCAGAAAACCACCATGTGCCCACTCTCTTCCCAAAGTAACCCATATTCCTTCTTCTACAAACTCATTAGTTTTGAGCATTTTTAAAATGTTGTATCAAAAACTACACTTGTTGGTATGACTCCACATTCTATGAGATTAACCCATTTTGTTGCTTGCTTATCAAAGTGATTTCTTCTTTCCTTTGCTGTACAGTTTTCCATTGTATAAATATTCCACAACCTATTTGTTCATTTTTCTGTCAGTGGACATTTGAGTTGGTTCCAGATGGTGGCTTTTATTGGTATGAACAATAATGTTGGGAAGCTTTATGATTTCAACATTCACATTTATATATATAATCTATCAGGAATGACTCTTTGTAAAAGTAAGATAGGAGTTCAGAATCTTCTTTTAAAAATAATAGGATAGTCAATAGACCAAGTTACATTTTTTAAAAAAGAACATCCTCTTTATCACAGCATTTCACTGTTATTTTTGTTATACATCAAGAAACTATATATATATATATATATATATATATATATATCTGTCTACCTCTGGGCTCTAGTCCATTGGTCTATTTTTCTATCTTTGTGCTAATATCATATTGTCTTAATTACTGTAACTTTAAATAAGTCTTGATATCTGGTAGTGTAATTACTCCAGTGTTTTTTCTTTTTTTTTTTCAAGATTGTCTTATATACTCGTGGCCCTTTATATTTTTCTGTAAATTTTAGAATCAGTTTGTCAAATTCTACAGAAAAAGTACACTGGAATTTTTATTGGGGTTGTTTTGAATTAATAGATGAGTTTGGGAGAAAATTAACATGCTCATAATATTGAGTCTCTCTATTCATAAACATGATTTTATCTCCAACGTATTTAAGTCTCTCTTATTATCTCTCAACAATATTTCACAGTCTTCTGTATCAAAATCTTCTTCACTGTGTACTACACTCTATTCATTACCTCATTATAGTTACCTATTCATTTATCAGATATTATTTTATGCTATTACACAGAACCTTTTTAATATTTTTATTTTCTATTTGCTTACCATCACATAGAATTTTATATAAATATGTAAATATAGAAAAATGGTATATATACACACATAAAGACATTATATTGAGTGATCTTGCCATATTCACTTATTAATTCTAGTGGTTTGTTTATAGACTCTCTTGAATACTCTACATAGACTATGACGTTATCATTTCCTTCTCTTCAAACCTCATACATTTCATTTCTTCCTTATCTTTGGCACTTGATAGAACCTCAAATATAAAGCCAAATAAAAGAGAAAGTGAGCATCCTATTCAATTGTTAATTTTAGCAGAAAAAACATTAAAAATTTCACCATTAAGTGTTATTGATTTTTTAAAAAAATATGTATATATATATACTTCATTATAGTAAGGAAATTCTCTTTTCTAGTTGGCTAAGGGTTATTGATATGAATGAGTGTTGAGAATGTTGAAAAGTGAAAGTCGCTTAGTCCTGTCCAACTCTTTGTGACCCCCTGGACTGTATAGTCCATGGAATTCTCCAGGCCAGAATACTGGAGTAAGTAGCTTTTCCCTTCTCCAGGGGATCTTCCAACCCAGGGATCGAACCCAGGTTTCCCGCATTGCAGGCAGATTCTTCACCAGCTGAGCCACAAGGGAAGCCCAAGAATCCTGGAGTGGGTAGCCTATCTCTTCTCCAGCGGAGCTTCCTGACCCAGGAAGAGAACCAGGGTCTCCTGCACTGCAGGCAGATTCTTTACCAACTGAGCGATCAGGGAAACCCCGTGAGTGTTGAGTGTTATCAAATATTTGTTCTGCATCAACTGAGATTAGCATATGATTTTTCTCCTTTATTATGTAATTGTGGTGAATTATGTTTCATTTTTAATATTAACATCACCCTGCATTTCTGAAATAAACCCAACTTGGGTATAATATATTATCTTCTTTATATTTTGCTGGCTTGAATTAGTTAATGCTTTGTTAAAGATGTTTGCATCTATGATTACAAGAGGAACTAATCTGTAATTTTTTATTTATTTTAATGTCATTCTCAGGTCTTGATATTCAGGTTATGCTGCCCTCATAATGAGCTGGAAAGACATCCACCTTTTTCTATTCCCCGAAGAATTTCTCTAATATTCCTTTTGTTTTTTCCCAAACATCTGGAAGAATTCACTGCTGAGGCCACCTGGGCCTGGTGACTTCTTGGTGAGAAGACTTTTCATCATTGATTCAGTTTCTCCAATAGACACTGGACTCTTCAAATTTTCAGTATTCCAAAATATTTCAACTATTTCTCTAAGAAACTATGGTATTTGACTCCTAAGAGTTCTCAGAAAATGCTCCAACACATCCCACGGTCAGATTCCCTCCACATTGGTCAGACTCTCCTTCCTGAGTCCTGATCTTTTAGTCTGATCTTATTGACTTTCATCCTATCTCGGCATTGCCTCTCTGATGAATACAATATGCTTTTATCACTAAAAAAGAAAAGAAAATCCCTGTCCTTGCAGTAGGTTGATTTATTGAGAATTTAACACAGCAGGATAACCTATTAAGACAGAAACACTGTGTCTTCTTTCTCAACGCTCCAGACTCATCAAGCTGGAACAAAGGCTAGGTCCCAATTCCCCACGTAAACTTTTCCAGACAGGCAGCCAGCGCTTGGTTTCCAAGTACTGGACTCTCTTTTCCCCCAAAGGGAGACTTCACAGCTTTTTGTTACTGTGTTTCAGAGCCAGAGTGAGAAGAGAAAGAGGCTTGTACTTGGAAGTCAGTGCTAAAATCATCTTTGCTTGTTTCTCCAAGGTCTAGACCAGTCCAGGGAAGTTAGTCAGATTCGTCGAAGTTTTGGTACTCTAGTTGAAAAGAGAAAAGTCCAAATCTCTGAAGTCTATTTCAATAACAGTAAGAAGAATTGTTGTTCTCTTAGCCAGATAAACAACATTCAGAATGGCAGCTACTCACATGGGGTTGCCTGTGACTACCCACTGTATATAGACTATGAACGAAGCCTTCGGAAGGTGTGCACAACTTGATTCAACACAGAGGGAGTGAAGACGGCTTTGGAGGGAGCCGCGTCTGAATGGGCCAGACAGACACCTGTCAAGGGCCAAGTGTAGTGAAGACCATCACCAAATGACGTTAAAGCCATTCCCACCCTTCCCTGGGCTGTGTGACAGCCAGCATTTTTACAGGACCCAAGGATGGAGGGAGCCTGAAATAACTGATATGAAATAGATCAATAACTGTAGTAATTAAGGGCTCTAGTCCCCTGTTTCTTTTTTCATTTTTCAATGAAAACAAACTTTTATATGTTTAATGTTTCCTATCTTTTACTCTCCAAGTGTTATGGAACAAGGGGAATCCATGCCTGTATTTCTTTGGACATTTTGGAACATGGTCACTGTGGAAACTGACCAGGAAATTAATTTTCTAAGTAGGTTTTTGGTGTGGGCAGTCACTTCACAGAGCCTCAGAGATGGTTTGGCCTGCCTTGACCTCCTTCTTCCCCAGGAGTACTTCCACCCAAAGGACAGAGATGTCCCCTAAAGTTGCAGGGTATGTTGCGAAGAGTGGCAGCAGGAATGGGATATGAAGTTGGATGGTTCATCTGCTTTGTTTGGGCACTTTCTGAGGTTATTTTCACTCCATAATGGCTTATTAATTTCAGCTTAGTTAAAATGAATGTCAATGCAGTGCCACCCACTGTGTTAGGCACCAGGAAGCCTGGACAGATAATGCTTGGTTCTGGCCCTGGGGGTCTTCAATGTTTATCAGGGGAGACAGACAGGTGAATGGCTAAACTACAGGGAGATTTATGCTAGGAGAGGAGAAACAGAATGCTGTAAAAGCAGTAGGGAGGGAGTAAACAACTCCACCACAAATGCTCCCCTCCCCTTCCTCGTCTCTCTCCCCCCAGCAGAAGGTGCTAGGCTCTGGATTCTGGCAGAGGACGCTGGCCAAAGATCATAAGCTATAACAGCTGGAAGCCATTAGTCCCAATGCAATGACAGGAGAGGCCAGCAGAAGGCTGAACACAGGAGGTGAGTCCAGGATGAAGCAGCCCAACTCAGGTGCCATCTGGATCAGGAAAGCAGATAGGGAAGAGATAAAACCTGAAGCAAAAGACCTCTTGCTTAGTTAACCCTCCACAGGCCATGCCCAGGGAAAGGCTGAGAACCATCGACAGGTGACTTGGATCCAGCTATACTGGAAATGTCCTCAACACCTGCACCATGGTTTCTGTTCAAGGCAGCAACAGGAAGGCTGTTTTCTGAGAACTGGAGACCTTGTATCAGGCATTCTGACAGGTACAGGAATGGGAAAACTCAGGCCAGGCCCCAAAAGAGCTAGCCACGTTTCTACAGATAGAAACATTAAAAACAGTATGCAAAGTGGAAAGGCCAGTCAGTGCAAGAGGAAACACTGGGTGAGTTGATAAGTAAAGGTCTCAAGGAGGAGATGACTCTGTACGGGGCCCTGAAGATGGCTGGAATCCAAGTAAGTAGAGAGAGAGCATGGGAGGAACTTCTAAGAAGACATAGTGAGCCCAAGCACAGGACCTGCTGGAGAAACGAAAGGGAACGTGGAGCCTTTCTGAATTCTATGAGGGTAGAAGAGTGGGCAGGAGGAAATATCTGGTGCAGGTAAGTGTGTTTAGTCACTTAGTCATGTCCAATTCTTTGTGACCTCATGGACCATAGCCCTCCAGGCTTCTCTGTCCAAGGAATTCTCCAGGCAAGAATATTGGAGTGGGTAGCCATTCCCTTCTCCAGGGAATCTTCCTGACCCAGGGATTTCACCCAGGTCTCCTGTGCTGCAAGTGGAGTCTTTACCATCTGAGTCACCAGGTGAGGGAGGAGTTTTAATCCCTTGCTATGGACATTAGCCTGAATCCTGAAGCAATGTGCAGTGGCTAGCAGATTTTGAGCAGGGTGGGGACTACATAAAAGCAAATTAACTTACATCATATTTTTCCCTGGAAAACAGAGCTCCCTGCCCAATAAACGCCATCCGATTGCAAGATGTCAAAGCACAGCCTAGTCTCAGATTATAAATTTACCTGCCAACTACTGAGAGTCATATCAGCCTGAGAAGGTTTGGTCTCTGCACTGTATTTATTTCCCAGTCAAAAATGCAAGGCACTAATAGCAGTAGAGAAAGAGGCAAGCTGAGGTTGAGTGGGTTCCCGGAGCACAGGAAGCCCTGGAAGTACAGAAAACACAGTAAAATGTAGCAAAATCAAAAGGTAAGATGGAAGTCCAAACTCTGCCACTCAGTCATCCTCCACCAGGTCAAGCATCTACCATTTGGCTGGCTTCCATCCCCACTGGTGGTCAAATGTGAACCAGTCCTTACTGCTGTGCCTCATAATTCAAGGCAGAAGTGCACACAAGCACTGCCAGAGGACAGCGACCAAACATGTGGGCAGCATCATTTGGAAGTGCCTGGTGGTGCGGCAAGGTACATGCAGCAGTGGCATCCCGCCACCACTTTGCTAAGTGACCTTCAATAACCCCCTGAGAGGTGAGAAAGGGTGCATTCACCCGTTCTTATTGAAGCAACCAGGGGCATCTGCCTGGAGCTTAGGGAAGGGCTGTCCATCCAAAACCCATGCTTGACTTGGCTGCGATGAACAGGAGGAAAACATATCACAGGCACCATCCGTATTCAGGTATTCAATGCTGCTTTGCCTCATGGTAAGTGAAGGTGACATGAGCTATTCAGTCAGAGAGAACTTAAACTGACTTACAAAACACGTATTCAGTTTTAGCAATCACACAGAATGGAACTTGAATTTTATAGTGAAAGCTTCTAATGGATTTAATATTCAGCTTCCTGGGATTCAAATTAATACCTACTTTTTTCTACAACATGCCTTCTAAAGTGAAATTCAGCTACAACCACTAATCCATTTGACAAATTCTCACTCATCTTTTAAAACTTAAGTCAAACATGACCTCGGTTCCACGTCTTCTACTAACCACTCTCAGTAGACTTAATCACTTCCTCTTTTGTTACCAAAGCACTTAATACACCTCTATCGTAATGTGTTTCCCTGGACAAAGACTAACTCTTGTTCATCTTGGTGATTCCTGTGCCTGGCACTGTGCTAACCACAGAGTAAATTTTTAATAAATGTCTGCTTTTTTGATGCCACACTGGGTTTATTTGCTCTTAATCCTATGTTCAACAAGAACTACAAACATACTTTATTGTTGAATTCATCTTTGTTTGCCAAGACTTACGTGCGCTCTTAAGTATAAGCCTGTCTCCTAAGATCTAGACCCAACTGCCTAAAACTTTCATACCTGGATGTTCCATGAGGTCAAACTCAACATGCCCTAACCAAACTGATTATCTTTTTCCCAAAACCTGTTCTTTTTCTGTAGTTCATCCATGTCTAAGTAATATCCCCAATCCCCACTCATTTATCTACTCAGCTGAAATCCTGAGAACCACCCTAAAATCTTTTGTATTGCAACATCCAAATAAACTCTAAGTTGAGTTGACTCCATGTCTTTAGCCCTTCTCAAAGCCAACCTTCCTCTTCAACCTTCCACCACTGCAGAAGTCCAGGCCCTCAGCATCCCTTGCCCAGAGCACCATGTCAGTCACTAGCGTTTCACTTGCTCTATTTCAAATACATAGGTCTATAACTTCTTTTTTTCTAATATATAATGAAGAAGTTTTCATATCAACAAACCTAATATTTAATTATTACATGATATTCTACCACACTAATGCATTTTAATTGACTAATAAATCTCTCGTGGTTGGGCATTCAGATGACTTCTAATCTTTTAAATAATTATTTCAATAGTAGCAATCATTCTAATAATAATTTTTATAAGGCAATGTCATACTGGACTCTGATGTCACTCTCACCATCCTTCACCCTTACCTCCCGGCGTGACCTTTCTAAGCAACAGATCTGATCCAATGACACCCTACTCTGTATTCTGTTAAGAACAAAACGTTAACACTCCACTACCTAGCCCAGAACAGGAGACCCTTCCTCTGCAGCACTTTACCACCTCTTTCCTCTTCTGCCACCTCCTCACATGGGCTTTCAGTCTACCCCCTGCAAAGACCTGGGGCTTCCTGAACATACTTCATGCTCTCATACATCTAAGCTTTCATGCATGTTATTTCCTCGGCCCAGAAACCCCCTGCAACCTGCCCCCACCATGAGTCCTCAGTAAACCCTTCCTGATACATTGACCTGGCTTCAATATTAGGTTCACTATGAGCCCTCCTGCCCTGCCAGGTAGAGCCAGCACCTCCTTCCTCTGTGACCCAGAACATCTATCACCCTTCTGGACAAGTCTCCCTGAAAGCAAAGGCCAGGGACACAAGAAACACACTCCAACATATTCAATAGATAAATGATTTTTTCTTTCTTCCAACTAGACCAGTGATTCTTGACGCATTTAAAAACTTGTCCCAGGTCAAAGAACTGATGCAGTTGAGCAGGACAAAGAGAAGCATGGACAGGTGAGCTCAGAACCTGTAAAGGTAAACCACACATTGGTATAGACTTCTGCCTAGTGATACTGAGCAGGTCGTGGAAGCTTCTGAGTAAGGAATGCCATGATCAAAGTGACAATTCCTAAAAATAAATGACACATTCTGACTGGTATCATTTTTTGAAAGGATGACTGGGGTAAGGGTCTCCTTCCTTACCACTTCCTCTCCCTCCATCACTTCTAGAGGTTGATGGTTCGGACCCTAAGTACTCACCTGAGGAGTTCAGGGTAAACTCAGCATGCGTGAGTTCATACACAAGCAGCTGGGGGTTTCTAAGGAAAGCATCTTTATAGCTGCTTGAGAGGAGAGGGTGATGCAGAGTACTTTAAACCGTTTATAGCTGTCTTAGGGTCCAGCGGAGGCAAGATGGGCTCTCCAGACAGCCGCGTCATGAAGCTATTATTGTTGAGGAAATCTTCTTCAAGAAATAACTTTTTACAACCTTGCGTCTCCAAGACTGCTCTCCTCTGAGCTATGGAATGCTGATGCACTGTGATTTGGGATCAAGGCAGGGCGGCTGAGACCAGGAAGCCAGCGCTTTATCATTCCAAGCCGACTTTCTGGAGCTAACCTGTGTGCTAAGAGTCTGCTCTGACATCAACTCACTCCTCTCCAAAGGTCCAGAGTGGCGTCAGGAAACCGTCCATGCATATATCTCCTGTCACTGTCTCCCCAGGGATGATTAAAGATCGGAGGTTCAGGCCAAAGACCACTTTGGATAATTGCATCCTATCTCTCCGCTACTCTTCTTCTGTGTCTGTCCTTCTTGTCTGGCCTGGCTTGACTGTTTTAATCAGTCAAGTGCCTCTCCTGCTACCATCCCCCAACAAGGGAAAAGGACCCCCATGAAAACAGGCTGCCGATAACCTCACAGTCTCAGGAGCCTGTGCCCAGGCTTGCCTTGCACCCCTTTCCTCCAGCTCTCTTCCCTTCAGGTTGGTCTCTCCATTAGGCATCTTTTCTCACCCTCTGACTGTAGCACACCTTCTTTCTCCAACTTGGACCTCTTCCCTCTTGGTTCAGCCTTGTCTCAGACTCTGATTTTTCTGCCTTGGCCTGCTCTAGGTCCAAGATGACCTTGAGGACCTTACTCATAGCCAGATGCCCTTGGGAGACTCCCCACCTGAGTCACCCTGGTCTGAAAGACTGACTTGGCCCCTTCTGATCCCAGTGCCCTGCAGGCTCTAAGTTCAAAGAGAGAGAATAGATGCCTGTGACAAAAACAGCCATCACCACCAGTGAAAGAGATGACTATCGTTTTCTTTCTTGGTGAGCTCAGCCAAGCAGAGAGATTGCTCCTGGCACACGTGCCTTGCCTCCAGCCCGTCCCGCCATTACCAGCCCAAGGTCAGAATGACAGACGTCAATGTTCAGCACGCGCTCAGCTGGCAGGCATGTCCGGGTAATGAGGGGCGAGCATCCTGGGATCCTCTGGCTGCCAAATAACTCCAGGGCAGATTTGGAGGCTGCGAAGCCCCACCCCCGCAGTTGGGGTCAGACCAGCCAGTGCATATGAGACACTGACCTCAGTGACAAACGGGCACCCAACTTGTGCTGGCACCTCCACGTGGAGAGCCCTGGGTGCAGGAGCAGACAGACAGCCTGTCCCTCCACAGCATGAGCGTAACCCTGAGGAGTGGCCCAGGATGTCCTATGATGACCAAACTGAGGAAAGAAATGAACCAGAGAGGACAGAGGTGCGAGAAATGTAGATGACTATTTCCCAGCTGTCAGAGACGGTCAGCGTGCAGCTTGGTTTAGAAACTTACTCACTGTTCCTGTTCCTCCCTAGTGCCCAGCGAGGAGCTCTGATGTGGAGAAAAGGGCTTCAGAGTACACTGCATGCCTGGCTGTGGGACCTTGGGTGCACTGTTTACCTTCTCTAAACCATAGCTTTCCCATCTGTAGATGGGGCTCTCAGTGGGGTCAAAAAAGCAAACCTAAGAATGAATGAATTTATATAGAGTGCAAAGAGTAGATGTTCAACACTGCAACCCCCTTCCACCACCACTCCACTTAAAGGAACCTCAATTTGGCTTCCCCTCTGCTCAGCGATGTCTCCCAGTTTCCAGGTAGCCCATCTCTGATAGCTGATTTTTTCATGGGAAAAGGAATCTCTACCTGTCTCAAGCCAGCATTAGGCAAAGTCTGTTCAACTTCCAAAACAACAGTAAATGTTGTCCCCTCTGCATCCCTTCTATTTCTCCCTCTATCCAGCCACCTGTCTTGTGTACTTTCTCACTGATCCATTGATTGCTTCTATCTCTCTTAATGGAGTATAAATTAAAAGCGATGGTTGCCAGCCTTGGGCAGTATGTGCAGAGCAAGTTTCCACCCATTATTACCCAAGCCCCATTAGGCACATAGAGCTGGTGAAACAGGGCTTTGCATCCAGGTCGGCCTGGCTCCAGAGCCCCAGAGAGCCCTCCAGCGTTGTAACCCCACGGAAAGCCATCTCCATCTGTGCAGACGCGCACACAGTCTCATTGCTCCCTCTTGGTGGTGCACAGATGATCTGTCTCAACACTGTGTGTCTGGGGAGCTCCTTGCTTTGTGGGGGCTCTGTGCCAGGCCCAGGGAGCACACGGGCACTTCAGGCCTGGACCCCACACAGGCAGAGATTGTATTTAAGTGGATCTTTCATTTAGGACTGAGACTTGGGAGAGAAGTGGGTGGTGTAAGACCTCAGGAACTGCAGTTATGGCAGCAACAGCTAGAATGGAAAATTATCCCCATTTTATGAGAAAGTTGGGAAGGCAACAGAGTGAGAATGAATGTGGGTGTTCAAAGGGGGAGAAAGAGAGAGAGAAGAGAGCACATCGAAGCAAAAAGACAAAGGTCTCGCAGCTGCAGAGAGGCCAGTCCAGGCTTCAAACCCAGATTGTCCAAATTGGAAACATGAGCTCTATGATACAATGGCTTATTGGCCTCCCTTGGCTTAGATGGACACTCTGACCTTCCAGAATCATCTCTTAAACACATCTAAAATAGTATCGATATCCAGTGCCATGGCCCTGTGCTAAGAAGTTATGGAAAACATTTCCTGCACTGAGGAGAAGTCAAGGAGTGCAGGGGTGCTGAGTTTCCTTCAAAGTCAGACGACAACAGACCAGGGAGAATGGAGTGGCGTGTCACCTGCAGAAGATGCCTGAGCATTCAGTAGTTCCCAGGAGTGAGCTGCAGGGCTCTGCTCTGGCATTCCCACGAGGAACCCCCATAGGGCAAGGCTGGCTGGTCCCCAGGGGGCTGTTTGGTCAAGAAGCCACTTTGTGCAAATCCTGGCTCTGCCTCTCAGCAGCTGGTGTCTGGGGCACATTATTAACCATTTCTAAGCTTCTATTTCCTCATCTGTGTAATCATGATATGCAAGTACCTACCTCATAGGCTGAGAGGAGGAATAAATGAAAAATACTTGCAAATGCTTAGCCAGTAACTGACTCCAGGTGTCAAAGTCAGTAAATCCTACTACTATTACTCTTATCATCTCCCTGATGTCAGGACAACTGATGCCTATAAACAAGGGGTAATCCCATGATGGGGCTACCCATTGACAAACGGCCCTTGTCCTAGCTGGGTACTCAGGGTCTTCTTGGGCATCACGTGATCAGTTTGGAGCAGTGCAGAGCTAGTAGGTGATTTGAAGGTTCAAGCCTCTCATCAAACTGATGAAGAAACTAAGTCCCCATGAGAAGACTCTCATATACTCAAGGTTACCCAGCTTCTTAATGGCATAACTAAGGACTTCCCTGGTGGCTCAGATGGTAAAGCATCTGCCTGCAATGCAGGAGATGAGGGTTTGATCCCTGCGTTGGGAATATCCACTGGAGAAGGAAATGGCAACCCACTCCGGATTTCTTGCCTGGAGAATCCCATGGACAGAGGAGCCTGGTGGACTACAGTCTATGGGGTTTCAAAGAGTTGGACACAGCTGAGCAAATAATGCTTTCACTTGCACGGCTTTGGACATCAGAGTTCTAGCTTCAAGCCCAGTTCTCTTCTTGTGAAGTGGCACAGAAGACATTGGCTAATGCCAACAGATCTAGGTAGATGGGTGGCCAAGGAGGATGCAGACAACTGGGAGCTCCAGTTGAGGTTCTTGTGTGTCCAGTAAACTTAGAGCCTGCAGGGCACTGGGATCAGAAGGGGCCAAGTCAGTCTTTCAGACCAGGGTGACTCAGGTGGGGAGTCTCCCAAGGGCATCTGGCTATGAGTAAGGTCCTCAAGGTCATCTTGGACCTAGAGCAGGCCAAGGCAGAAAAATCAGAGTCTGAGACAAGGCTGAACCAAGAGGGAAGAGGTCCAAGTTGGAGAAAGAAGGTGTGCTACAGTCAGAGGGTGAGAAAAGATGCCTAATGGAGAGACCAACCTGAAGGGAAGAGAGCTGGAGGAAAGGGGTGCAAGGCAAGCCTGGGCACAGGCTCCTGAGACTGTGAGGTTATCGGCAGCCTGTTTTCATGGGGGTCCTTTTCCCTTGTTGGGGGATGGTAGCAGGAGAGGCACTTGACTGATTAAAACAGTCAAGCCAGGCCAGACAAGAAGGACAGACACAGAAGAAGAGTAGCGGAGAGATAGGATGCAATTATCCAAAGTGGTCTTTGGCCTGAACCTCCGATCTTTAATCATCCCTGGGGAGACAGTGACAGGAGATATATGCATGGACGGTTTCCTGATGCCACTCTGGACCTTTGGAGAGGAGTGAGTTGATGTCAGAGCAGACTCTTAGCACACAGGTTAGCTCCAGAAAGTCGGATTGGAATGATAAAGCGCTGGCTTCCTGGTCTCAGCCGCCCTGCCTTGATCCCAAATCACAGTGCATCAGCATTCCATAGCTCAGAGGAGAGCAGTCTTGGAGACGCAAGGTTGTAAAAAGTTATTTCTTGAAGAAGATTTCCTCAACAATAATAGCTTCATGACGCGGCTGTCTGGAGAGCCCATCTTGCCTCCGCTGGACCCTAAGACAGCTATAAACGGTTTAAAGTACTCTGCATCACCCTCTCCTCTCAAGCAGCTATAAAGATGCTTTCCTTAGAAACCCCCAGCTGCTTGTGTATGAACTCACGCATGCTGAGTTTACCCTGAACTCCTCAGGTGAAGTACTTAGGGTCCGAACCATCAACCTCTAGAAGTGATGGAGGGAGAGGAAGTGGTAAGGAAGGAGACCCTTACCCCAGTCATCCTTTCAAAAAATGATACCAGTCAGAATGTGTCATTTATTTTTAGGAATTGTCACTTTGATCATGGCATTCCTTACTCAGAAGCTTCCACGACCTGCTCAGTATCACTAGGCAGAAGTCTATACCAATGTGTGGTTTACCTTTACAGGTTCTGAGCTCACCTGTCCATGCTTCTCTTTGTCCTGCTCAACTGCATCAGTTCTTTGACCTGGGACAAGTTTTTAAATGCGTCAAGAATCACTGGTCTAGTTGGAAGAAAGAAAAAATCATTTATCTATTGAATATGTTGGAGTGTGTTTCTTGTGTCCCTGGCCTTTGCTTCAGGGAGACTTGTCCAGAAGGGTGATAGATGTTCTGGGTCACAGAGGAAGGAGGTGCTGGCTCTACCTGGCAGGGCAGGAGGGCTCATAGTGAACCTAATATTGAAGCCAGGTCAATGTATCAGGAAGGGTTTACTGAGGACTCATGGTGGGGGCAGGTTGCAGAGGGTTTCTGGGCCGAGGAAATAACATGCATGAAAGCTTAGATGTATGAGAGCATGAAGTATGTTCAGGAAGCCCCAGGTCTTTGCAGGGGGTAGACTGAAAGCCCATGTGAGGAGGTGGCAGAAGAGGAAAGAGGTGGTAAAGTGCTGCAGAGGAAGGGTCTCCTGTTCTGGGCTAGGTAGTGGAGTGTTAACGTTTTGTTCTTAACAGAATACAGAGTAGGGTGTCATTGGATCAGATCTGTTGCTTAGAAAGGTCACGCCGGGAGGTAAGGGTGAAGGATGGTGAGAGTGACATCAGAGTCCAGTATGACATTGCCTTATAAAAATTATTATTAGAATGATTGCTACTATTGAAATAATTATTTAAAAGATTAGAAGTCATCTGAATGCCCAACCACGAGAGATTTATTAGTCAATTAAAATGCATTAGTGTGGTAGAATATCATGTAATAATTAAATATTAGGTTTGTTGATATGAAAACTTCTTCATTATATATTAGAAAAAAAGAAGTTATAGACCTATGTATTTGAAATAGAGCAAGTGAAACGCTAGTGACTGACATGGTGCTCTGGGCAAGGGATGCTGAGGGCCTGGACTTCTGCAGTGGTGGAAGGTTGAAGAGGAAGGTTGGCTTTGAGAAGGGCTAAAGACATGGAGTCAACTCAACTTAGAGTTTATTTGGATGTTGCAATACAAAAGATTTTAGGGTGGTTCTCAGGATTTCAGCTGAGTAGATAAATGAGTGGGGATTGGGGATATTACTTAGACATGGATGAACTACAGAAAAAGAACAGGTTTTGGGAAAAAGATAATCAGTTTGGTTAGGGCATGTTGAGTTTGACCTCATGGAACATCCAGGTATGAAAGTTTTAGGCAGTTGGGTCTAGATCTTAGGAGACAGGCTTATACTTAAGAGCGCACGTAAGTCTTGGCAAACAAAGATGAATTCAACAATAAAGTATGTTTGTAGTTCTTGTTGAACATAGGATTAAGAGCAAATAAACCCAGTGTGGCATCAAAAAAGCAGACATTTATTAAAAATTTACTCTGTGGTTAGCACAGTGCCAGGCACAGGAATCACCAAGATGAACAAGAGTTAGTCTTTGTCCAGGGAAACACATTACGATAGAGGTGTATTAAGTGCTTTGGTAACAAAAGAGGAAGTGATTAAGTCTACTGAGAGTGGTTAGTAGAAGACGTGCCGAGGTC